>NC_059204.1:34084927-34109852 GCF_020615455.1 Coregonus clupeaformis | reverse complement strand
GTGCTTCTAGGGTGGTGGGTATAGTGTCAGTTTGCAGTCCAGTATAGTGTCAGAGTAGTGTCGGTTGTAGTGTCAGTGTAGTGTCAGTATAGTGTCAGGAGGTCAGTATAGTGTCAGTATATGTCAAGTGTAGTGTCAGTGTAGTGTCAGTGTAGGGCCAGTGTAGTGTCAGTGTAGTTTCAGTGTAGTGTCAGTGTAGTGTCGTGTAGTGTCAGTGAGTGTCAGTATAGTGTCAGTATAGTGTCAGTGTATGTCATGTAGTGTCATGAGGTGTAGTGTCAATATAGTTTGTGTAGTGTCAATATAGTGTCAGTGTAGTGTAGTGTAGGTAGTTTGTTGTGTAGTGTCAGTGTAGTGTCAGTAGTGTCAGTGTAGTGGTCAGTATAATATCAGTATATATCAGTAAGTGTTTGTGTAGGTCATGAAATAGTGTAGTGTCAATATAGTGTCAGTGTAGTGTCAGTATAGTGTCAGTGTAGTGTCAGTATCAGTGTAGTGTCAGTGTAGTGTCAGTGTAGTGTCAGTGTAGTGTCAGTGTCAGTATAGTGTCAGTATAATGTCAGTGTTGTGTCAGTGTAGGGCCAGTGTAGTGTCAGTATAGTGTCAGTGTAGTGTCAGTATCAGTGTCAGTATAGTGTCAGTGAAAATAAAGTGTTAGTGTCAGTGTGGGTGGTCAGTGTAGGCATCAGTGTAGTGTCAGTGTAGTGTCAGTGTAGTGTCAGTATAGTGTCAGTGTAGTGTCAGTATAGTGTCATTTAGTGTCATGTAGTGTAAGTATAAGTGTCAGCATAGTGTCAAAGTAGTGTCAGTGTAGGGCCAGTGTAGTGTTAGGTATAGTGTCAGTGCAGGTCAGTATAGTGTCAGTATAGTGTCAGTAAATAGTGTCAGTGTAGTGTCAGTATAGTGTCAGTGTAGTGTCAGTATAGTGTCAGTATTATGTCAGTATAGTATCAGTATAGTGTCAGTATAGTGTCAGTATAGTGTCAGTATAGTGTCAGTATAAGTGTCAGTATAGTGTCAGTGTAGTGTCAGTATAGTGTCAGTGTAGTGTCAGTATAGTGTCAGTGTAGGTCAGTATAGTGTCAGCATAGTGTCATATATAGTGTCAGTATAGTGTCAGTATAGTGTCAGTATAGTGTCAGTGTAGTGTCAGTATAGTGTCAGTGTAGTGTGTCATTATAGTGTCAGTATAGTGTCAGTATAGTGTCAGTGTAGGTCAGTATAGTGTCAGTGTAGTGTCAGTATAGTGTCATAGAAGTGTCAGTATAGTGTCAGCATAGTGTCACAATAGTGTCGGTGGGGTATAGTGTCAGTGTCAGTAGTGTCAGTATAGTGTCAGTGTAGTGTCAGTATTAGTGTCAGTAGTGTCAGTGTAGTGTCAGTGTAGTGATCTGTGTCAGTGGAGTGTCAGTGTAGTTTCAGTATAGTGTCAGTGTGGTGTCAGTGTAGTGTCAGTGATAGTGTCGGGGATAGTGTCAGTATAGTGTAGCACAGTGTAGTGTAGTGTCAGTGTAGTGTCAGTGTAGTGTCAGCGTAGTGTCAGTATGGATGTAGTGGTCAGTGGAGTGTCAGCGGAGGTGTCAGTATAGTGTCAGTATGAGGTCAGTGTAGGTCAGTATAGTGTCAGTATCATGTCAGTATAGTGTCAGTATAGTGTCAGTAGAGGTCAGTGTAGTGGTCAGTGTAAGTGTCGTTAGTGTCAGTTTAGTGTCAGTATAGTGTCAGTGTAGTGTCAGTGTAGTGTCAGTACAGTGTCAGTGTAGTGTCAGTATAGTAGTGTCAGTGTAGTGTCGGTTAGTGTCAGTGCTAGGGCCAAGTATAGTGTCAGTGCTTAGTGTCAAGTATAGTTTCAGTGTAGTGTCAGTGAAATAGTGTGCAGTATCATGTGTAGTGTCAGTGTAGTGTCAGTATAGTGTCAGTGTAGTGTCAGTATAGTGTCTGTGTAGTGTAGTGTCAGTACTTAGTGTGAGTAAGTGTCAGTGTAGTGTCAGTATAGTGTCAGTGTATTGTCAGTGTAGTTCAGTGTAGTGTCAGTGTAGTGTCAGTATAGTGTGGTCAGTGTAGTGTCAGTGTAGTTTCAGTGTAGTGTCAGTATCGTGTCAGAGAAAGTAGTGTACAGTGAGTGTCAGTGTAGTGTCAGTGTAGTTTCGTAGTATATTGTGTCAGTGTAGTGTCAGTATAGTGTCAAGTGTAGTGTCAGTGTAGTTCAGTGAAGTGTCAGTGTGTGTCAGTGTCGTGTCAGTATTTATCTGTGTCAGTGTGGTGTCAGTGTAGTGTCAGTGTAGTGTCAGTATAGTGTCAGTACAGTGTCAGTGTAGTGTCAGTATAGTGTCAGTGTAGTGTCAGTATAGTGTCAGTGTAGGGGCCAGTATGAGTGTCAGTGTAGTGTCAGTATAGTGTCAGTATAGTGTCAGTGTAGTGTCAGTGTAGTGTCAGTATAGTGTCTGAAGTAGTGTCAGTGTAGTGTCAGTGTGGTCAGTGTAGTGTCAGTGGGGTCAGTGTAGTGTGTGTAGTGTCAGTGTAGTGTCAGTGTAGTGTCAGTATAGTGTCAGTATAGTGTCAGTATAGTGTCAGTGAAAATAGTGTCAGTGTAGTGTCAGTATAGTGTCAGTATAGTGTCAGTATAGTGTCAGTGAACTAGTGTCAGTGGAGTGTCAGTGTAGTGTCGTGTAGTGTCAGTGTAGTGTCAGTATAGTGTCAGTATGGTGTCAGGTAGTGTCAGTGTAGTGTCAGTGTAGTGTCAGTATAGTAGTCAGTATAGTGTCAGTTATAGTGTCAGTGTAGTGTCAGTATAGTGTCAGTATCGTGTCAGTATAGTCAGTATAGTGTCAGTGTAGTGTCAGTGTAGTGTCAGTATAGTGTCAGTGTCAGTGTCAGTGTAGTTCAGTATAGTGTCAGTGTGGTGTCAGTGTAGTGTCAGTGTAGTGTCAGTATAGTGTCAGAGTAGTGTCAGTGTAGTGTCAGTGTAGTGTCAGTGTAGGGCCAGTGTAGTTTCAGTGTAGTGTCAGTGTAGTGTCAGTATAGATTCAGAGTAGTGTCAGTGTAGTGTCAGTGTAGTGTCAGTATAGTGTCAGTGTCGTGTCAGTATAGTGTCAGTGTGGTGTCAGTGTAGTGTCAGTGTAGTGTCAGTATAGAGTCAGTATAGTGTCAGTGTAGTGTCAGTGTAGTGTCAGTATAGTGTCAGTGTAGTGTCAGTGTCAGTGTAGTGTCAGTGGAGTGTCAGTGGAGTGTCAGTATAGTGTCAGTTTAGTGTCAGTGTAGTGTCAATGTAGTGTCAGTATAGTGTCAGTATAGTGTCAGTGTAGTGTCAGTGTAGTGTCAGTATAGTGTCAGTATAGTGTCAGTGTAGTGTCAGTGTCAGTATAGTGTCAGTGTCGTGTCAGTGTAGTGTCAGTTTAGTGTCAGTATAGTGTCAGTATAGTGTCAGTGTAGTGTCAGTGTAGTGTCAGTATAGTGTCAGTATAGTGTCAGTATAGTGTCAGTGTAGTGTCAGTATAGTGTCAGTGTAGTGTCAGTATAGTGTCAGTGTCAGAGTGTCAGTGTAGTGTCAGTGTAGTGTCAGTGTAGTGTCGTTAGTGTAGTGTCAGTATAGTGTCAGTGTAGTGTCGTTTTGTAGTGTAGTGTCAGTGTAGTGTCAGTATAGTGTCAGTGGTAGTGTCAGTATGTGTCAGTGTAGTGTCAGTGTAGTGTCAGTATAGTGTCAGTATAGTGTCAGTGTAGTGTCAGTGTAGTGTCAGTGTAGTGTCAGTGTAGTGTCAGTGTAGTGTCAGTGTAGTGTCAGTATGTGTCAGTGTAGTGTCGGTATAGTGTCAGTATAGTGTCAGTGTAGTGTCCGTGTAGTGTCAGTAGTGTCAGTGTGGTGTCAGTATAGTGTCAGTGTAGTGTCAGTGTAGTGTCAGTGTAGTGTCAGTATAGTGTCAGTGTAGGTCAGTGTAGTGTCAGTATAGTGTCAGTGTAGTGTCAGTGTAGTGTCAGTGTAGTGTCAGTGTAGTGTCAGTGTAGTGTCAGTGTAGTGTCAGTATAGTGTCAGTATAGTGTCAGTATAGTGTCAGTGTAGTGTCAGTATAGTGTCAGTATAGTGTCAGTGTAGTGTCAGTGTAGTGTCAGTATAGTGTCAGTGTAGTGTCAGTATAGTGTCAGTATAGTGTCAGTAGAGTGTCAGTATTGTGTCAGTGTAGTGTCAGTATAGTGTCAGTATAGTGTCAGTGTAGTGTCAATGTAGTGTCAGTATAGTGTCAGTTGTAGTGTCAGTATAGTGTCAGTACAGTGTCAGTGTAGTGTCAGTGTAGTGTCAGTATAGTGTCAGTATAGTGTCAGTGTAGGGCCAGTGTAGTGTCAGTATTGTGTCAGTGTAGTGTCAGTGTAGTGTCAGTGTAGTGTCAGTGTAGTGTCAGTGTAGTGTCAGTATAGTGTCAGTACAGTGTCAGTGTAGTGTCAGTGTAGTGTCAGTATAGTGTCAGTATAGTGTCAGTGTAGTGTCAGTGTAGTGTCAGTGTAGTGTCAGTATAGTGTCAGTGTAGTGTCAGTGTAGTGTCAGTGTAGTGTCAGTGTAGTGTCAGTATAGTGTCAGTGTAGTGTCAGTGTAGTGTCAGTGTAGTGTCAGTATAGTGTCAGTGTAGTGTCAGTGTAGTGTCAGTGTAGTGTCAGTATAGTGTCAGTGTAGTGTCAGTGTAGTGTCAGTGTAGTGTCAGTATAGTGTCAGTGTAGTGTCAGTATAGTGTCAGTGTAGGGCCAGTGTAGTGTCAGTATTGTGTCAGTGTAGTGTCAGTATAGTGTCAGTGTAGTGTCAGTGTAGTGTCAGTATAGTGTCAGTGTAGTGTCAGTGTAGTGTCAGTGTAGTGTCAGTGTACTGTCAGTAGAGTGTCATTGTAGTGTCAGTGTAGTGTCAGTGTAGTGTCAGTATTGTGTCCGTGTAGTGTCAGTATTGTGTCAGTATAGTGTCAGTATAGTGTCAGTGTAGTGTCAGTGTAGTGTCAGTATAGTGTCAGTGTAGTGTCAGTGTAGTGTCAGTGTAGTGTCAGTGTAGTGTCAGTATAGTGTCAGTGTAGTGTCAGTATGGTGTCAGTGTAGTGTCAGTATAGTGTCAGTATAGTGTCAGTGTAGTGTCAGTGTAGTGTCAGTGTAGTGTCAGTATAGTGTCAGTGTAGTGTCAGTGTAGTGTCAGTGTAGTGTCAGTATAGTGTCAGTGTAGTGTCAGTGTAGTGTCAGTATAGTGTCAGTATAGTGTCAGTGTAGTGTCAGTATAGTGTCAGTATAGTGTCAGTGTAGTGTCAGTATAGTGTCAGTATAGTGTCAGTATAGTGTCAGTGAGTGTCAGTATGTGTCAGTATAGTGTCAGTATAGTGTCAGTGTAGTGTCAGTGTAGTGTCAGTATAGTGTCAGTGTAGTGTCAGTATAGTGTCAGTGTAGTGTCAGTGTAGTGTCAGTGTAGTGTCAGTATAGTGTCAGTATAGTGTCAGTGTAGTGTCAGTATGGTGTCAGTGTGGTGTCAGTATAGTGTCAGTGTAGTGTCAGTATAGTGTCAGTGTAGTTTCAGTGTAGTGTCAGTATAGTGTCAGAGTATTGTCAGTTTAAGTGTCAGTGTAGTGTCAGTGTAGGGCCAGTGTAGTGTCAGTGTAGTGTCAGTGTAGGGCCAGTGTAGTGTCAGTATAGTGTCAGTGTAGTGTCAGTATGGTGTCAGTATAGTGTCAGTATAGTGTCAGTGTAGTGTCATGTGTCAGTGTAGTGTCGGTGTAGTGTCA
Organism: Coregonus clupeaformis; assembly: GCF_020615455.1. NCBI lineage: Eukaryota > Metazoa > Chordata > Actinopteri > Salmoniformes > Salmonidae > Coregonus > Coregonus clupeaformis. The sequence continues at coordinate 34,104,111 of NC_059204.1, read as the reverse complement.
GTGTAGTGTCAGTGTAGTGTCAGTATAGTGTCAGTAAGTGTCAGTGTAGTGTCAGTGTAGTGTCAGTGTAGTGTCAGTGTAGTGTCAGTATAGTGTCAGTGTAGTGTCAGTGTAGTGTCAGTGTGTAGTGTCAGTGTAGTGTCAGTATAGTGTCAGTGTAGTGTCAGTATAGTGTCAGTATAGTGTCAGTGTAGTGTCAGTATGTGTCAGTGTCAGTGTAGTGTCATTGTAGTGTCAGTTGAGTGTCAGTATGGTGTCAGTGTAGTGTCAGTGTAGTGTCAGTATAGTGTCAGTATAGTGTCAGTATAGTGTCAGTGTAGTGTCAGTGTAGTGTCAGTGTAGTGTCAGTATAGTGTCAGTGTAGTGTCAGTATAGTGTCAGTGTAGTGTCAGTATAGTGTCAGTGTAGTGTCAGTGTAGTGTCAGTGTACTGTGTCAGTGTAGTGTCAGTATAGATTCAGAGTAGTGTCAGTGTAGTGTCAGTGTAGTGTCAGTATAGTGTCAGTGACGTGTCAGTATAGTGTCAGTGTGTGTCAGTATAGTGTCAGTGTAGTGTCAGTGTAGTGTCAGTATAGTGTCAGTGTAGTGTCAGTGTAGTGTCGGTATAGTGTCAGTGTAGTGTCAGTGTAGTGTCAGTATTGTGTCAGTGAGTGTCGGTATGTGTCAGTGTAGTGTCAGTGTAGTGTCAGTGTAGTGTCAGTATAGTGTCAGTGTAGTGTCAGTATAGTGTCAATATAGTGTCAGTGTAGTGTCAGTGTAGTGTCAGTGTAGTGTCAGTGTAGTGTCAGTGTAGGCAGTGTAGTGTCAGTATAAGTGTCAGTGTAGTGTCAGTGTAGTGTCAGTGTAGTGTCAGTATAGTGTCAGTATAGTGTCAGTATAGTGTCAGTGTAGTGTCAGTATAGTGTCAGTGTCGTGTCAGTGTAGTGTCAGTATAGTGTCAGTGTAGTGTCAGTGTAGTGTCAGTGTAGTGTCAGTGTAGTGTCAGTTTAGTGTCAGTGTAGTGTCAGTGTAGTGTCAGTGTAGTGTCATTGTGGTGTCAGTGTAGTGTCAGTGTAGTGTCAGTGTAGTGTCAGTGTAGGTCCAGTGTAGTGTCAGTATAGTGTCAGTGTAGTGTCAGTGTAGTGTCAGTGTAGGGCCAGTGTAGTGTCAGTGTAGTGTCAGTGTAGGGCCAGTGTAGTGTCAGTATAGTGTCAGTATGGTGTCAGTGTGGTGTCAGTGTAGTGTCAGTGTAGTGTCAGTATAGTGTCAGTGTTGTGTCAGTATAGTGTCAGTGTAGTGTCAGTGTAGTGTCAGTGTAGTGTCAGTGTAGTGTCAGTGTTCAGTGTAGTGTCAGTTTAGTGTCAGTGTAGTGTCAGTATAGTGTCAGTATAGTGTCAGTGTAGGTCAGTAGAGTGTCAGTGTAGTGTCAGTGTAGTGTCAGTGTAGTGTCAGTATAGTGTCAGTGTAGGTGTCAGTGTAGTGTCAGTGTAGTGTCAGTGTCTAGTATAGTGTCAGTGTAGTGTCAGTGTAGTGTCAGTATAGTGTCAGTATAGTGTCAGTGTCGTGTCAGTGTAGATTCAGAGTAGTGTCAGTATAGTGTCAGTATAGTGTCAGTATAGTGTCAGTGTGGTGTCAGTGTAGTGTCAGTGTAGTGTCAGTATAGTGTCGGTGTAGTGTCAGTATAGTGTCGGTGTAGTGTCAGTATAGTGTCAGTGTAGTGTCAGTGTGTGTCAGTATAGTGTCAGTATAGTGTCAGTATAGTGTCAGTATAGTGTCAGTATAGTGTCAGTGTAGTGTCAGTGTAGTGTCAGTGTAGTGTCAGTATAGTGTCAGTGTAGTGTCAGTATAGTGTCAGTATAGTGTCAGTGTAGTGTCAGTGTAGTGTCAGTATAGTGTCAGTATAGTGTCGGTGTAGTGTCAGTATAGTGTCAGTACAGTGTCAGTGTAGTGTCAGTGTAGTGTCAGTGTAGTGTCAGTGTAGTGTCAGTATGAGTGTCAGTATAGTGTCAGTAGTGTCAGTATGTGTCAGTGTAGTGTCAGTGTGGTGTCAGTATAGTGTCAGTGTAGTGTCAGTGTAGTGTCAGTGTAGTGTCAGTGTAGTGTCAGTGTAGTGTCAGTGTAGTGTCGGTGTAGTGTCAGTGTAGTGTCAGTATAGTGTCAGTGTAGTGTCAGTATAGTGTCAGTATGAGTGTCAGTGTAGTGTCAGTATAGTGTCAGTGTAGTGTCAGTGTAGTGTCAGTGTAGTGTCAGTGTAGTGTCAGTATAGTGTCGGTGTGAGTGTCGGTGTAGTGTCAGTGTAGTGTCAGTGTAGTGTCGGTATAGTGTCAGTGTAGTGTCAGTGTAGTGTCAGTGTGGTGTCAGTGTAGTGTCAGTGTAGTGTCAGTGTAGTGTCAGTATAGTGTCAGTATAGTGTCAGTGTAGTGTCAGTATAGTGTCAGTGTAGTGTCAGTATAGTGTCAGTGTAGTGTCAGTGTAGTGTCAGTATAGTGTCAGTAGTGTCAGTGTAGTGTCAGTATTGTGTCAGTGTAGTGTCAGTATAGTGTCAGTATAGTGTCAGTATAGTGTCAGTATAGTGTCAGTGTAGTGTCAGTATAGTGTCAATATAGTGTCAGTGTAGTGTCAGTGTAGTGTCAGTGTCAGTGGAGTGTCAGTGTAGTGTCAGTGGAGTGTCAGTGGAGTGTCAGTATAGTGTCAGTATAGTGTCAGTGTAGTGTCAGTGTAGTGTCAGTGTAGTGTCAGTATAGTGTCAGTGTAGTGTCAGTGTAGTGTCAGTGTAGTGTCAGTATAGTGTCAGTATGGTGTCAGTGTAGTGTCAGTGTAGTGTCAGTGTAGTGTCAGTGTAGTGTCAGTGTAGTGTCAGTGTAGTGTCAGTGTAGTGTCAGTGTAGTGTCAGTATAGTGTCAGTATAGTGTCAGTGTAGTGTCAGTATGTCAGTGTAGTGTCAGTGTAGTGTCAGTATAGTGTCAGTATAGTGTCAGTATAGTGTCAGTGTAGTGTCAGTGTAGTGTCAGTATAAGTGTCAGTATAGTGTCAGTGTAGTGTCAGTGTAGTGTCAGTGTGAGTGTCGGTATGAGTGTCAGTGTAGTGTCAGTGTAGTGTCAGTGTAGTGTCAGTGTAGTGTCAGTATAGTGTCAGTGTAGTGTCAGTGTAGTGTCAGTATAGTGTCAGTATAGTGTCAGTGTAGTGTCAGTGTAGTGTCAGTGTAGTGTCAGTGTAGTGTCAGTATAGTGTCAGTGTAGTGTCAGTGTAGTGTCAGTATCAGTGTAGTGTCAGTATAGTGTCAGTATAGTGTCAGTGTAGTGTCAGTATAGTGTCAGTATAGTGTCAGTGTAGTGTCAGTAGAGTGTCAGTGTAGTGTCAGTATAGTGTCAGTATAGTGTCAGTGTAGTGTCAGTATAGTGTCAGTGTAGTGTCAGTGTACTGTCCGTAGAGTGTCATTGTAGTGTCAGTATAGTGTCAGTGTAGTGTCAGTATAGTGTCAGTGTAGTGTCAGTGTAGTGTCAGTGTAGTGTCAGTGTAGTGTCAGTATAGTGTCATTGTAGTGTCAGTATAGTGTCAGTGTAGTGTCAGTATAGTGTCAGTGTAGTGTCAGTGTACTGTCAGTAGAGTGTCATTGTAGTGTCAGTGTAGTGTCAGTGTAGTGTCAGTATAGTGTCAGTGTAGTGTCAGTATAGTGTCAGTGTAGTGTCAGTGTAGTGTCAGTGTAGTGTCAGTGTAGTGTCAGTGTAGTGTCAGTATAGTGTCAGTATAGTGTCAGTGTAGTGTCAGTATAGTGTCAGTGTAGTGTCAGTGTAGTGTCAGTGTAGTGTCAGTATAGTGTCAGTGTAGTGTCAGTATAGTGTCAGTGTAGTGTCAGTGTAGTGTCAGTGTAGTGTCAGTATAGTGTCAGTGTAGTGTCAGTATAGTGTCAGTGTAGTGTCAGTGTAGTGTCAGTGTAGTGTCAGTATAGTGTCAGTATAGTGTCAGTGTAGTGTCAGTATGGTGTCAGTGTAGTGTCAGTGTAGTGTCAGTTAGTGTCAGTTAGTGTCAGTGTAGTGTCAGTGTAGTGTCAGTATGGTGTCAATGTAGTGTCAGTATAGTGTCAGTGTAGTGTCAGTGTAGTGTCAGTGTAGTGTCAGTGTAGTGTCAGTGTAGTGTCAGTGTAGTGTCAGTATGGTGTCAGTGTAGTGTCAGTGTAGTGTCAGTATAGTGTCAGTGTAGTGTCAGTGTAGTGTCAGTGTAGTGTCAGTGTAGTGTCAGTGTAGTGTCAGTATAGTGTCAGTGTAGTGTCAGTATAGTGTCAGTGTAGTGTCAGTATAGTGTCAGTATAGTGTCAGTGTAGTGTCAGTGTAGTGTCAGTGTAGTGTCAGTATAGTGTCAGTGTAGTGTCAGTGTAGTGTCAGTGTAGTGTCAGTATAGTGTCAGTGTAGTGTCAGTGTAGTGTCAGTATAGTGTCAGTGCAGTGTCAGTGTAGTGTCAGTATAGTGTCAGTATAGTGTCAGTGTAGTGTCAGTGTAGTGTCAGTGTAGTGTCAGTATAGTGTCAGTACAGTGTCAGTCTGGTGTCAGTATAGTGTCAGTATAGTGTCAGTGTAGTGTCAGTGTAGTGTCAGTATAGTGTCAGTGTAGTGTCAGTGTAGTGTCAGTATAGTGTCAGTATAGTGTCAGTGTAGTGTCAGTATAGTGTCAGTATAGTGTCAGTGTAGTGTCAGTATAGTGTCAGTGTAGTGTCAGTATAGTGTCAGTGTAGTGTCAGTATAGTGTCAGTGTAGTGTCAGTGTAGTGTCAGTATAGTGTCAGTATAGTGTCAGTGTAGTGTCAGTGTAGTGTCAGTGTAGTGTCAGTGTAGTGTCAGTATAGTGTCAGTGTAGTGTCAGTGTAGTGTCAGTGTAGTGTCAGTATAGTGTCAGTATGGTGTCAGTGTAGTGTCAGTGTAGTGTCAGTGTAGTGTCAGTATAGTGTCAGTGTAGTGTCAGTATAGTGTCAGTGTAGTGTCAGTGTAGTGTCAGTGTAGTGTCAGTGTAGTGTCAGTGTAGTGTCAGTGTAGTGTCAGTGTCGGTAGGGTGTCAGTGGAGTGTCAGTGGTGTCAGTGTAGTGTCAGTGTAGTGTCAGTATAGTGTCAGTGTGGTGTCAGTGTAGTGTCAGTGTAGTGTCAGTATAGTGTCAGTGTAGTGTCAGTGTAGTGTCAGTGTAGTGTCAGTGTAGTGTCAGTGTAGTGTCAGTATAGTGTCAGTGTAGTGTCAGTATAGTGTCAGTATAGTGTCAGTGTAGTGTCAGTGTCAGTGTAGTGTCAGTGTAGTGTCAGTGTAGTGTCAGTATAGTGTCAGTATAGTGTCAGTGTAGTGTCAGTGTAGTGTCAGTATAGTGTCAGTGTAGTGTCAGTATAGTGTCAGTGTAGTGTCAGTGTAGTGTCAGTATAGTGTCAGTGTAGTGTCAGTGTAGTGTCAGTGTAGTGTCAGTGTAGTGTCAGTGTAGTGTCAGTGTAGTGTCAGTGTAGTGTCAGTGTAGTGTCAGTGTAGTGTCAGTATAGTGTCAGTGTAGTGTCAGTGTAGTGTCAGTGTAGTGTCAGTGTAGTGTCAGTATAGTGTCAGTGTAGTGTCAGTATAGTGTCAGTATAGTGTCAGTGTCAGTATAGTGTCAGTGTAGTGTCAGTATAGTGTCAGTATAGTGTCAGTATAGTGTCAGTATAGTGTCAGTGTAGTGTCAGTGTAGTGTCAGTATAGTGTCAGTGTAGTGTCAGTGTAGTGTCAGTGGAGTGTCAGTGTAGTGTCAGTGTAGTGTCAGTGTAGTGTCAGTGTAGTGTCAGTATAGTGTCAGTATAGTGTCAGTGTGGTGTCAGTGTAGTGTCAGTGTAGTGTCTAGTATAGTGTCAGTATAGTGTCAGTGTAGTGTCAGTATAGTGTCAGTATAGTGTCAGTATAGTGTCAGTGTAGTGTCAGTGTCAGTGTAGTGTCAGTATAGTGTCAGTGTAGTGTCAGTATAGTGTCAGTATAGTGTCAGTGTAGTGTCAGTGTAGTGTCAGTGTCAGTGTAGTGTCAGTGTAGTGTCAGTGTAGTGTCAGTGTAGTGTCAGTGTCAGTGTAGTGTCAGTATAGTGTCAGTATAGTGTCAGTATAGTGTCAGTGTAGTGTAGTGTCAGTGTAGTGTCAGTGTAGTGTCAGTATAGTGTCAGTATAGTGTCAGTGTAGTGTCAGTGTAGTGTCAGTGTAGTGTCAGTGTGGTGTCAGTGTAGTGTCAGTGTAGTGTCAGTATAGTGTCAGTAGAGTGTCAGTATAGTGTCAGTGTCAGTGTAGTGTCAGTGTAGTGTCAGTGTAGTGTCAGTATAGTGTCAGTGTAGTGTCAGTATAGTGTCAGTATAGTGTCAGTGTCAGTGTAGTGTCAGTATAGTGTCAGTGTAGTGTCAGTATAGTGTCAATGTAGTGTCAGTATAGTGTCAGTATAGTGTCAGTGTAGTGTAGTGTCAGTGTAGTGTCAGTATAGTGTCAGTGTAGTGTCAGTATAGTGTCAGTGTAGTGTCAGTGTAGTGTCAGTGTGGTGTCAGTATAGTGTCAGTGTAGTGTCAGTGTAGTGTCGGTATAGTGTCAGTGTAGTGTCAGTGTAGTGTCAGTATTGTGTCAGTAGAGTGTCAGTATAGTGTCAGTGTCAGTATGGTGTCAGTGTAGTGTCAGTATAGTGTCAGTGTCAGTGTAGTGTCAGTATAGTGTCAGTGTAGTGTCAGTTAGTGTCAGTTTAGTGTCAGTATAGTGTCAGTGTAGTGTCAGTATAGTGTCAGTATGGTGTCAGTGTAGTGTCAGTGTAGTGTCAGTTCGTAGTGTCAGTATGGTGTCAGTATAGTGTCAGTGTAGTGTCAGTTAGTGTCAGTGTAGTGTCAGTGTAGTGTCAGTATAGTGTCAGTATAGTGTCAGTGTAGTGTCAGTTGTCAGTGTAGTGTCAGTATAGTGTCAGTGTAGTGTCAGTGTAGTGTCAGTATAGTGTCAGTATAGTGTCAGTGTAGTGTCAGTGTAGTGTCAGTGTAGTGTCAGTGTAGTGTCAGTGTAGTGTCAGTATGGTGTCAGTGTAGTGCCAGTGTAGTGTCAGTATAGTGTCGGTGTAGTGTCAGTGTAGTGTCAGTTCAGTGGTAGTGTCAGTGTAGTGTCAGTGTAGTGTCAGTATAGTGTCAGTGTAGTGTCAGTATTGTGTCAGTGTGCAGTGTAGTGTCAGTGTAGTGTCAGTGTAGTGTCAGTATAGTGTCAGTATGGTGTCAGTGTAGTGTCAGTGTAGTGTCAGTATAGTGTCAGTATAGTGTCAGTGTAGTGTCAGTGTCAGTGTAGTGTCATTAGTGTCAGTTAGTGTCAGTATAGTGTCAGTGTGTGTCAGTGTCAGTGTAGTGTCAGTGTAGTGTCAGTGTAGTGTCAGTATAGTGTCAGTATAGTGTCAGTGTAGTGTCAGTGTAGTGTCAGTGTAGTGTCAGTGTAGTGTCAGTGTAGTGTCAGTGTAGTGTCAGTATAGTGTCAGTGTAGTGTCAGTGTAGTGTCAGTGTAGTGTCAGTGTAGTGTCAGTATAGTGTCAGTGTAGTGTCAGTGTAGTGTCAGTATAGTGTCAGTATAGTGTCAGTGTAGTGTCAGTGTAGTGTCAGTGTAGTGTCAGTATAGTGTCAGTATAGTGTCAGTGTAGTGTCAGTGTAGTGTCAGTGTCGGTGTGTCAGTGTAGTGTCAGTATGTGTCGTGTAGTGTCAGTATAGTGTCAGTGTAGTGTCAGTGTAGTGTCAGTATAGTGTCAGTATAGTGTCAGTGTAGTGTCAGTGTCAGTGTAGTGTCAGTATAGTGTCAGTGTAGTGTCAGTGTAGTGTCAGTATAGTGTCAGTATAGTGTCAGTGTAGTGTCAGTGTAGTGTCAGTATAGTGTCAGTGTAGTGTCAGTGTAGTGTCAGTATAGTGTCAGTGTAGTGTCAGTGTAGTGTCAGTATAGTGTCAGTATAGTGTCAGTGTAGTGTCAGTGTAGTGTCAGTATAGTGTCAGTATAGCGTCAGTGTCAGTAGAGTGTCAGTGTAGTGTCAGTGTAGTGTCAGTGTAATTGTCAGTGTAGTGTCAGTGTAGTGTCAGTGTAGTGTCAGTGTAGTGTCAGTGTAGTGTCAGTGTAGTGTCAGTATAGTGTCAGTATAGTGTCAGTGTAGTGTCAGTAGAGTGTCAGTGTAGTGTCAGTGTAGTGTCAGTGTAGTGTCAGTATAGTGTCAGTGTAGTGTCAGTGTAGTGTCAGTATAGTGTCAGTGTAGTGTCAGTGTAGTGTCAGTGTAGTGTCAGTATAGTGTCAGTGTAGTGTCAGTGTAGTGTCAGTGTCAGTGGAGTGTCAGTGTAGTGTCAGTGGAGTGTCAGTGTAGTGTCAGTATGGTGTCAGTGTAGTGTCAGTGTAGTGTCAGTGTAGTGTCAGTATAGTGTCAGTATAGTGTCAGTGTAGTGTCAGTGTAGTGTCAGTGTGTGTCGGTATAGTGTCAGTGGAGTGTCAGTGTAGTGTCAGTGTAGTGTCAGTGTAGTGTCAGTGTAGTGTCAGTGTAGTGTCAGTATAGTGTCAGTGTAGTGTCAGTGTAGTGTCAGTGTAGTGTCAGTGTAGTGTCAGTGTAGTGTCAGTGTAGTGTCAGTGTAGTGTCAGTGTAGTGTCAGTGTAGTGTCAGTATAGTGTCAGTGTCGTGTCAGTGTAGTGTCAGTGTAGTGTCAGTGTAGTGTCAGTATAGTGTCAGTATAGTGTCAGTGTAGTGTCAGTATAGTGTCAGTGTGGTGTCAGTATAGTGTCAGTGTAGTGTCAGTGTAGTGTCAGTGTAGTGTCAGTGTAGTGTCAGTATAGTGTCAGTGTAGTGTCAGTGTAGTGTCAGTAGTGTCAGTGTAGTGTCAGTGTAGTGTCAGTGTAGTGTCAGTGTAGTGTCAGTGTAGTGTCAGTATAGTGTCAGTGTAGTGTCAGTGTGAGTGTCAGTGTAGTGTCAGTGTAGTGTCAGTGTAGTGTCAGTATAGTGTCAGTGTAGTGTCAGTGTAGTGTCGGTGTAGTGTCGTATAGTGTCAGTGTACTGTCAGTGTAGAGTGTCATTGTAGTGTCAGTAGAGTGTCAGTATAGTGTCAGTATAGTGTCAGTATAGTGTCAGTGTAGTGTCAGTGTATTGTCAGTGTAGTGTCAGTGTAGTGTCAGTGTAGTGTCAGTATAGTGTCAGTGTAGTGTCAGTGTAGTGTCAGTGTAGTGTCAGTGTAGTGTCAGTAGAGTGTCAGTATAGTGTCAGTATAGTGTCAGTGTAGTGTCAGTGTAGTGTCAGTGTATTGTCAGTATAGTGTCAGTGTAGTGTCAGTAGAGTGTCAGTATAGTGTCAGTATAGTGTCAGTTTAGTGTCAGTGTAGTGTCAGTGTAGTGTCAGTGTAGTGTCAGTATAATGTCAGTGTAGTGTCAGTATAGTGTCAGTGTAGTGTCAGTGTAGTGTCAGTGTAGTGTCAGTATAGTGTCAGTGTAGTGTCAGTATAGTGTCAGTGTAGTGTCAGTGTAGTGTCAGTGTAGTGTCAGTGGAGTGTCAGTATAGTGTCAGTATAGTGTCAGTGTAGTGTCAGTGTAGTGTCAGTGTAGTGTCAGTGTAGTGTCAGTAGAGTGTCAGTATAGTGTCAGTATAGTGTCAGTGTAGTGTCAGTGTAGTGTCAGTGTAGTGTCAGTATAGTGTCAGTGTAGTGTCAGTAGAGTGTCAGTGGAGTGTCAGTATAATGTCAGTGTAGTGTCAGTATAGTGTCAGTGTAGTGTCAGTGTAGTGTCAGTGTAGTGTCAGTATAATGTCAGTGTAGTGTCAGTATAGTGTCAGTTTAGTGTCAGTGTAGCGTCAGTGTAGTGTCAGTGTAGTGTCAGTATAATGTCAGTGTAGTGTCAGTATAGTGTCAGTGTAGTGTCAGTGTAGTGTCAGTGTAGTGTCAGTGTAGTGTCAGTAGAGTGTCAGTATAGTGTCAGTATAGTGTCAGTGTCGTGTCAGTATAGTGTCAGTGTAGTGTCAGTAGAGTGTCAGTATAGTGTCAGTATAGTGTCAGTATAGTGTCAGTGTAGTGTCAGTGTCAGTGTAGTGTCCATGTAGTGTCAGTATAGTGTCAGTATAGTGTCAGTGTAGTGTCAGTATAGTGTCAGTATAGTGTCAGTGTAGTGTCAGTGTAGTGTCAGTATAGTGTCAGTAGAGTGTCAGTATAGTGTCAGTGTAGTGTCAGTAGAGTGTCAGTATAGTGTCAGTATAGTGTCAGTGTAGTGTCAGTGTCAGTGTAGTGTCCATGTAGTGTCAGTATAGTGTCAGTATAGTGTCAGTGTAGTGTCAGTATAGTGTCAGTATAGTGTCAGTGTAGTGTCAGTATAGTGTCAGTTTAGTGTCAGTAGAGTGTCAGTGTAGTGTCAGTGTAGTGTCAGTGTAGTGTCAGTGTAGTGACATTATAGTGTCAGTGTAGTGTCAGTGTAGTGTCAGTGTAGTGTTAGTGTAGTGTCAGTGTAGTGTCAGTATAGTGTCAGTGTCAGTGTCAGTATAGTGTCAGTATAGTGTCAGTATAGTGTCTGTATAGTGTCAGTGTAGTGTCAGTAGAGTGTCAGTGTAGTGTCAGTGTAGTGTCAGTGTCAGTGTAGTGTCAGTATAGTGTCAGTGTAGTGTCAGTGTAGTGTCAGTGTCAGTGTAGTGTCAGTGTAGTGTCAGTGTAGTGTCAGTATAGTGTCAGTGTAGTGTCAGTAGAGTGTCAGTATAGTGTCAGTGTAGTGTCAGTGTAGTGTCAGTATAGTGTCAGTGTAGTGTCAGTAGAGTGTCAGTATAGTGTCAGTATAGTGTCAGTGTAGTGTCAGTATAGTGTCAGTGTAGTGTCAGTGTCAGTGTAGTGTCAGTGTAGTGTCAGTATAGTGTCAGTATAGTGTCAGTGTAGTGTCAGTATAGTGTCAGTATAGTGTCAGTATATTGTCAGTGTAGTGTCAGTGTAGTGTCAGTGTAGTGTCAGTGTAGTGTCAGTGTAGTGTCAGTATAGTGTCAGTGTAGGGCCTGTGTAGTGTCAGTGTAGTGTCAGTGTAGTGTCAGTATAGTGTCAGTATAGTGTCAGTGTAGTGTCAGTGTAGTGTCAGTATAGTGTCAGTATAGTGTCAGTGTAGTGTCAGTATAGTGTCAGTGTCAGTGTATTGTCAGTATAGTGTCAGTATTGTGTCAGTGTAGTGTCAGTGTAGTGTCAGTGTAGTGTCAGTATAGTGTCAGTATAGTGTCAGTGTAGTGTCAGTGTAGTGTCAGTGTAGTGTCAGTGTAGTTTCAGTGTCAGTGTAGTGTCAGTGTAGTGTCAGTAGAGTGTCAGTGTAGTGTCAGTGTAGTGTCAGTGTAGTTTCAGTGTAGGGCCAGTGTAGTGTCAGTGTAGTGTCAATGTAGTGTCAGTGTAGGGCCTGTGTAGGACATGAGAGGTGTAACAGCAGTAAGTGATACAGTTAACTGGTTATTCTTACGGTAATTGTAATTCTGGGATGCAGAGAGTCTTGGCTCACTTCTGGCTCGATAAGAGATGTTGGGAGTCACAGGAGTGTTCTGTGTGCGTGTGTGTGAGTGTGTGTGTGTGTGTGTGTGTATGTGTGTGTGTGTGTGTGTGTGTGTGTGCGTGCGCGCTTGCGTCTGGTCCTCTGCAGCTCAGTTTGTATAGCATGGCGCTTGCAATGCCACGATAGTGGGTTCAATTCCCGGGACCACACATACATAAAATGTATGCATGAATGACTGTAAATTGCTTTGGATGAATGCGTCTGCTAAATGGCATACATATTATTATGTGGTGAAGTGGTGAGTGTACTTGTCTAGAGAGGTGTGACTCATGCCATAAGGAGAAAGAAATTAGTGGGGGAAGGGTATTAAACCTTTATTTGATCATAATGTCAGGTAAAGAAAATACATGGAAATACATTCCTGTTCTTCACTAAATCAAGATGCTTCTGTGATGTCATACTCAACACCATCACAGGGGTACCTAATGATCACAGTCATAGTAAGAGAGAGAGCAATGCACCCTGGGTGCTGACCTTTCAACCCTAATGTCAGAAGCTCACTCAGCATCAGGTCCCTTGTTTAAGTCATGAACAGTGCTCAAATGGTTACTCCATGGCCTCTACATGAGTTCCTGTAACACACACACACACACACACACACACACACACACACACACACACACACAGACACAACACAGCCAGCCCTGTGCCAAGTGGTGTAATACTGCTCATATTTATGTCTCCCAGTTGACTGGTATCAGATTATACCTGGCACAGATAGAACCATCACCACAGCATTGCAAATTGTCATAACACATAATTCAAACAAAAGTAACTCCCTTGCCAGCACAGAGCACACCCGGTGCAATGTTCCTAAGAAATATTACCTGAATGACGATTATATCAGTCCTGTCACATTTGGAGATTTGTGGTCACAACTGTGGCCATCTTGTGAAAAGGAAAATTATTTCTACATTCTTATGAGTGTGAATGAGTAACTGACAGTCTGGTAAGGTTGTTCCCTTTGGGGCAGAAGCCTGATTGGCCAAACAGGGTATGTCATCCTCTGTCCTCATATTTCCTCTCACACTACTCCATCACAGAGACTGAGCTATGTCTGAGGTCATGGTAGAGTGGAAGTTAGCCAGTCTCTCCTCCATCAGTGGGCTAAAGGTACCCAGCAGGGGATCCAGGGACTGTGGTGGTGGAAGTGAGGCTCAGCGTATAGAGAGAGAGAGAGAGAGAGAGTGAGGGAGAGAGGGAGAGAGGGAGAGAGAGAGGGAGGGAGAGAGGGAGAGAGAGAGCACCCGGCCTCACACTACTAGAATCTGAAGTCAAATGTCTACTGTTTGCTGATGATCTGGTGCTTCTGTCACCAACCAAGGAGGGCCTACAGCAGCACCTAGATCTTCTGCACAGATTCTGTCAGACCTGGGCCCTGACAGTAAATATCAGTAAGACAAAAGCAATGGTGTTCCAAAAAAGGTCCAGTTGCCAGGACCACAAATACAAATTCCATCTAGACACCGTTGCCCTAGAGCACACAAAAAACTATCATACCTTCGCCTAAACATCAGCGCCCACAGGTAACTTCCACAAAGCTGTGAACGATCTGAGAGACAAGGCAAGAAGGGCCTTCTATGCCATCAAAAGGAACATAAAATTCGACATACCAATTAGGATCTGGCAAAAAATTATTGAATCAGTTATACAACCCATTGCCCTTTATGGTTGTGAGGTCTGGGGTCCGCTCACCAACCAAGAATTCACAAAATGGGACAAACACCAAATTGAGAATCTGCATGCAGAATTCTGCAAAAATATCCTCAGTGTACAACGTAAAACACCAAATAATGCATGCAGAGCAGAATTAGGCCGATACCCGCTAATTATCAAAATCCAGAAAAGAGCCGTTAAATTCTATAACCACTTAAAAGGAAGTGAGTCCCCTAAGTGAGCTGGTCCTGGGGCTCTGTTCCCGAACACAAACTGTGAAATACCACAGTGTGCCATCACAGCAGCAATATTTGTGACCTGTTGCCACAAGAAAAGGGCAACCAGTGAAGAACAAACACCACTGTAAATACAACCCATATTTATGTTTATTTATTTTCCCTTATGTACTTGAACTATTTGCACATATTTACAACACTGTATATAGACATAATATGACATTTGAAATGGAACTTCTGAGTGTAATGTTTGCTGTTAATATTTATTGTTTATTTCACTTTTGTTTATTATCTTTTTAACTTGCTTTGGCAATGTAAACATACGTTTCCCATGCCAATAAAGCCCTTTGAATTGAATTGAAATTAAATTGAGAGAGAGATCATTTGATGTATTGATGTACAGGTGGCTGCATGGACATTTCTTTTTTAAACAAAATAAAATTAAGCATAACTCTGAATGGGAGCGGAAAGGGAATGTAACTATCTACTTCACTTGCTTTGGCAATGTTAACATATGTTTCCCATGCCAATAAAGCCCTTAAATTGAATTGAAGTTGAATTGAGAGAGAGAGAGAGAGAGAGAGAGAGCACACAGTGACTGGACACATACTGTTTTACAATAGCTTGAAAGTCCGGCACGGGCCGGCGCAGTGGGAGGGAAGTGCTTCATCAAGTATTGAAGGAGCTCAAGGTGACATTATGGGATTCTAATTATATCAATTATTTAGCACACACAGGCGGTCGGTCCTTATGACCGACTGAGCCCGTCGCCCTGGTAACAGAGAGAGCAGGAAGGTGCTGATGATGGAGTTTGTTTCTGGGAGGGATAGAGGTGGGAGGGAGGGATAGAGGGTGGGAGGAAGGGAGGGGAGGGGAGGGGAGGGGAGGGGGGTGGGTCAGTGACTGACTGAGGCTGCCCACCTTAAAATACACACGGTGACTGGACACACTCACACTGCCCTTAGTCCCACTGTCTGCCACACGTACCATCATGGATGGATGTTTATCACAGCTGAAAATGAAGTATGAAAGTTGTCGGTGCAGTTGAGCATGTAGACAAGGCCTGTGAAAGTACATGTATGTATGTACATCAGATGATACAATGATGACAGCTTTCTATACAATTCATTGGATTGTTTTGATATAAGGAATTCACTCACACCTTGGTGGAACGTAGGTTGACTGATTCCCAGGACGTAGCAGTCCTTCACTTTTGGTGTGAGTGTCAGAGTTTTCCCGATATAGTATATCCTTTAAACTTCAGGAAGGGCTGAGACAGATGGGGTTTTTCTTTCCGCAAGGTGAGCGAAAATCCTGGATGAAACTTGATTTATTAATTTGCCCTTTAATCCCCCATCTCTACCCTTTCATATGCAGCGCAGTGTGCCTGTAAAGTGTACACCCAGCAGAAATCAAACAGACTTCGATAAATAACCAGTTTGTCGGGGAGCCAACCAATGTTGGAAAACACACAGTCATCCTAAAGATGAATGGAGGGAGTGATGACATTCTGTTAACTGCAGGAGTAATAATGTCAGTTAGGTTCAAACGCTCGGCACTAAATACTACAGTGCCTTCGCAAAGTATTCAGACCGCTTGACTTTTTTCAAATTTTGTTACGTTACAGCTTTTTTAAAATTGATTAAATCGTTATTTTTCCTCATCAATCTACACACAATACCGCATAATGACAAATCAAAAACAGGTTTGTAGAACTTTTTGCTAATTTATTACGAATAAAAAAACTGAAATATCACATTTACATAAGTATTCAGACCCTTTACTCAGTACTTTGTTGAAGCACCTTTGACAGCGATTACAGCATTGAGTCTTCTTGGGTATGACGCTGCAAGCTTGGCACACCTGTTTTTGGGGAGTTTCTCCCATTCTTCTCTGCAGATCCTCTCAAGCTCTGTCAGGTTGGATGGGGAGCGTTGCTGCACAGCTATTTTCAGGTCTCTCCAGAGATGTCCGATCGGGTTCAAGTCCGGGCTCTGGCTGGGCCACTCAAGGACATTGGAAGGTGAACCTTCGCCCCAGTCTGAGGTCCTGAGCACTCTGGAGCAGGTTTTCATAAAGGATTTCTCTGTACTTTGCTCCATTCATCATTCCCTCGACCCTGACTAGTCTCCCAGTCCCTGCCGCTGAAAAACATCCCCACAGCATGATGCTGCCACCACCATGCTTCACCGTAGGGATGGTGCCAGGTTTTCTCCAGACGTGACGCTTGGCATTCAGGCCAAAGAGTTCAATCTTGGTTTCATCAGACCAGAGAATCTTGTTTCTCAGGTCTGAGAGTCTTTAGGTGCCTTTTGGCAAACTCCAAGCGGGCTGTCATGTGCCTTTTACTGAGGAGTGGCTTCCGTCTGGCCACTCTACCATAAAGGCCTGATTGATGGAGTGCTGCAGAGATGGCTGTCCTTCTGGAAGGTTCTACCATCTTCACATTGGAACTCTAGAGCTGTCAGAGTGACCATCGGGTTCTTGGTCACCTCCCTGACCAAGGCCCTTCTCCCCCGATTGCTCAGTTTGGCCGTGCGGCCAGCTCTAGGAAGAGTCTTGGTGGTTCCAAACTTCTTCCATTTAAGAATGATGGAGGTCACTGTGTTCTTTGGGACCTTCAATGCTGCAGAACATTTTTGCTACCCTTCCCCAGATCTGTGCCTCGACGCAATCCTGTCTCTGACCTCTACGGACAATTCCTTCGACCTCGGCTTGGTTTTTGCTCTGACATGCACTGTCAACTGTGGGACCTTATATAGACAGGTGTGTGCCTTTCCAAATCATGTCCAATCAATTGAATTGACCACAGGTGGACTCCAATCAATTTGTAGAAACATCTCAAGGATGATCAATGGAAACAGGATGCACCTGAGCTCAATTTCGAGTCTCATAGCGAAGGGTCTGAATTCTCATGTAAATAAGGTATTTCTGTTTTTTAAGTTGCAAATATTTCTAAAAAACGGTTTTCGCTTTGTCATTATGGGGTATTGTGTGTAGATTGCTGCGGATTTGTATTTATTTAATCCGTTTTAGAATAAGGCTGTAACGTAACCAAAGGTGGGAAAAGTCAAGGGGTCTGAATACTACAGCAATCACCATCACTCTCACACAGTCACCCTGCTCTATACACCGCCAGACATAGTCATGGAGATGACTCATATTATCTGCTTGTAATCACGTTAGCAGTGACTCAGTACTGCATACTGTATATGACAATGTTATCATTTATTTTAAAGATCTGCTGATCCAATGTTGATGCCAACACACCATGGTAAGACTTGTGTGTAATCACAGTTGTCATCGAACTTCCTGTCACTTGTTGGGAATGAGAAGACTTCCTGGCAGCATGTGTTGATGTAAAAACAAACAAAACTAGTAGGTGTGGCGAGAGGTTCAGTCAACCCCCACCCTTCATTTTTTGGGGGTGGTAGTGGTGTGACATATTCCCTCCACCTGTGCCCCATTGGTCCCTCACGTACCCCTCTCCCCAGCCTCCTCTCTCCCTCCCCCTCCCTGTCTCTCTCTCTCCCCAGCCTCCTCTCTCCCTCCCCCTCCCTGTCTCTCTCTCTCCCCAGCCTCCTCTCTCCCTCCCCCTCCCTGTCTCTCTCTCTCCCTCCCCGTCGCTCTCTCTCCCGCCCCCTCCCTGTCTCTCTCTCTCCCTCCCCCTTCCTGTCTCTCTTCCTCCCTCTCTCCAGCCTCCTCTCTCTCTCTCCTCCCCCTCCCTGTCTCTCTTCCTCCCTCTCTGTCTCTCTCCCTCCCCCTCCCTGTCGCTCTCTCTCTCCCTCCCTCCCCCTCACTGTCTCTCTCCCTCCCTCCCCCTCCCTGTCTCTCCCCTTACTCCCCCCTCCCTGTATCTCTTTCTCCCTCCCGCTCCCCTGTCTCTCTCCCTCCCTCCCCTCCCTCCCTGTCTCTCTCCCTCCCTCCCCTCCCTCCCCTCCCTGTCTCTCTCCCCTCCCTGTATCTCTCTCCCTCCCCCTCTCTGTCTCTCTCCCTCCCCCTCCCTGTCTCACCAACATGCTCAGATCTCCAGTATCTAGACCCTCTTCACCAGCTGCAAGGACTTTTTTTCTCTCTCTCTCTCTCTCTCTCTCTCTCTCTCTCTCTCTCTCTCTCTCTCTCTCTCTCTCTCTCTCTCTCTCTCTCTCTCTCTCTCTCTCTCTCTCTCTCTCTCTCTCTCACTCTCTCCCAGCCCTTCTTCTCCCCCTTTCCGTTCTCGATCCCCACCGGGACCCTGTGTTTTCACTTCTAAGGTTGTCTTTCAATCCATTTCCTTTATCGCCTGCCGTAAAAAGAGCAGCAGCAGAGAATATATATTTATTTATTTAGCCCAGAGAGGCAGGGGGTTCCTGTGTGCAGCATCTCTTGATCTCAGAGAATTGCCTGAAAGCTTTGCTTTCCAGGAAGAGACTGCAGTGTTGGAGGAGGCCTGCCTCCCTCCTCTCCTCTCCTCCACTCATCCCTCCTTTTTCCCCCAGGCTTTATCTCAGTCTGTTGATGTATGAATAATGAATGGCCAGGGACACAGCAACATCAGTGATGCATACTGCCTCCATAATGAGATCCCCACTATGGAGATCTCCCGAGTGGTGCAGTGGTCTAAGGCACTGCATCGCAGTGCTAGCTGTGCCACTAGAGATCCTGGTTTGAATCCAGGCTCTGTCGTAGCCGGCCGCGACCGGGAGACCCATGGGGCGGTGCACAATTGGCCCAGGGTAGGGGAGGGAATGGCCGGCAGGGATGTAGCTCAGTTGGTAGAGCATGGCGTTTGCAACGCCAGGGTTGTGGGTTTGATTCCCATGGGGGGCCAGTATGAAAAAATAATAATTTATGCACTCACTAACTGTAAGTCGCTCTGGATAAGAGCGTCTGCTAAATGACTAAAATGTCATGTAAAATGAGAGGAGGTGAGGATCTACTGTATACTGTAGAATAACAGGCTGGCTGCGCTGCACATCTGAACATGTTAATAAACTGCCAGTAAACACAATTGTTAAGCATCAGTAATCAAGGTAAATGGATTCTCCTGTATAAAGGTCTATAACACAACATGCCCGGGGTAGAAGAGAAGAAAACACATAGAGAAGCAGCAATGTTATACAATAACAACCTAGTCCTCCATCTATATTCTTCTTGACCCCATTGTCTAGTTAGGGCCCAGAGCCACTACACACTTGATTAGTCACTCCTGACCCCTCCACCTGACACAAAGGCTCTAGTGTGACATGGTGACCTGTTCTGCTGGAGTGGACAATAGTGACCTGTAGGATGACATTTGACCTAAAAGGTGAAAGATCATTGAGCAACATTGAATGACAACATTTCCTGGAATGGGGATAGAACAATCTGTCTTCCTTTGGTGATATCAGCAAATAAACATCTATGAATCAAATAAATTACGAATAAAAAAATGAATTGAAAAAAATAGTTTGTAGGGGAGAGTGGGGTAAGTTGATATGTTTTTTACATTCAGCATCACTCTGTCTAACAAAGAGATCTACATATATTTCAGGTTGTTGTTAGCCGCGGGACAGGGTAAGTTAAGCAGCCTACACATTTCTGTACCAAATGAAATATAACCGCTCTCTGTCTTTATTTCCCAAACACAATTCAACACAATCGCAATTACTTTTTTGTCTTTCAATAATTCAAAGCATATTTTAACACAGGCTTAACACTTAACAAACACTTTGTACTTTACTTTGTATTACGCCTGGGAGGAAAACACTTCAATTTGCTCATTTTGCCATTGGCTCAACCATTGGCTTCACTTACCCCATGGCAAACATTTGGACCATATTAGCCC
>NC_059204.1:34049927-34079927 GCF_020615455.1 Coregonus clupeaformis | reverse complement strand
ATTTAAAGGCAATGCTACCAAATACTAATTGAGTGTATGTAAACTTCTGACCCACTGGGAATGTGATGAAAGAAATAAAAGCTGAAATAAATCATTCTCTCTACTATTATTCTGACATTTCACCTTCTTAAAATACAGTGGTGATCCTAACAGACCTAAGACAGGGAATTTTTACTAGGATTAAATGTCAGGAATTATGAAAAACTGAGTTTAAATGTATTTGGCTAAGGTGTATGTAAACTTCCAACTTCAACTGTATTAACGGAGGGAATAACCCTGATGATGAAGATGAAGGTGGGGCTCGGCTTCAGATGAGCAACGCAGTACGTTACACTCCTCTCCTCCACCGCTCCATACCAGCTCTCCTCCTCTCCTCCACCGCTCCATACCAGCTCTCCTCCTCTCCTCCACCGCTCCATACCAGCTCTCCTCCTCTCCTCCACCGCTCCATACCAGATCTCCTCCTCTCCTCCACCGCTCCATACCAGCTCTCCTCCTCTCCTCCACCGCTCCATACCAGATCTCCTCCAGCTGCTCAACACATTCAATATTTATCCTCCCTTCTATTTTCAGTCATCTCGTATCAGTGTCCTCCCCCCGTCAGTCAGCCATCCCCATCCACCACCCTCCCTCCCTCCCTCCCTCCCTCCCTCCCTCCCCCCCTGTTATTTCTGGCTCCCCCTCTCTCTGCTGTGTCATGCTGAGTGCTCACTGCGTCAGGGGGAAACATCACTCGGGGCTCAGGGATAAGGAACAGCTCCACTTGTGCTCCCCCCTCTCTATATGTTGCTTGTTGCACCCATTTTAAAGTATGTTAGCAGAGCACTGGTGTGGTCTCTACTCCACGCTGATTGCTGTTGGTTTGCATTGTTAAGGCATCTAAACTGCTGGTTCAGATTTTGGTGAGACAGCGGAGGGGAAAGTGAAAATAAGATGGTAAAGGTGTGAGGATGAAGAAAGTATTTTCATATTTTTTTCAATAAAAATGGTCTTCCTGCTTTCAGCACACAAATGCAGGAAGAAGAACTCCATGCATATTGTTTGTTTTTAAACAGCATACGTTTGTTTTTTAAGCAAAAAAAATGGAAGCACAAAATATATTCAAATGATATACTTATATACTCTCAAAATCTATATCACTAATACTATAAGAATAATATGCTACTTTTACCATGTGATAAAACAAATGCAAAATCAAGACGAAAAAAAACCCAAAAACATTTTCATTAACTTACAAATGATACAAAAATAGACAATGGCTTTAGGGTGGATGGAATTAGAAATGGAAGTATGGCTTAAAACAACACAAAGAAACAACAACATAAAAATGAATTGTATCAAAATCACATTTAAACATGGAAAATGGTAGACAACTAAATAAAAACTGATCGGCACTGTCACAAAATGCAAACACACACATGAACGATATGGAAGAAGCAATGTACAAATTCAGGAGAGACAGGACATTATTAATATGGATATTTAACATACTGTATCTCCCTTCTTACTATCCAAAATCTCAGAGCTAAAGTTGATGGGATCATTTTGAGTAATGTAGTAAACATGACATCCGTGACACTAAAGCTGCCTTAAGACTTCTTTAAATGTATAAATATATCTTAAACAATGAAAAATGAAAAATCACAGACATTTATTACTATATACAAAAACACACATCACACACACACAAAAAAAAAAGACAATTGAAAAGGTTAGATTCAGATATTTGCTTGGCATCTGAGGATTAGGTCACTTTTATAGTGCTGGGTATTCCATTTATCACCATGGCGGCTGGGACACCACTAAACACCTCATGTTGACTCATTAGTCCGTCTATAAAGTGACTCCCAGTTTGACCTATCTCAGATCCTCAACTGTTGTACGGTAACACGGTGGAATAAGAAACACATTTTGAATGGCCGATCCATGATCACAGTTTCATGGTGAGAACACAACAAACCAAATTCTATAAAGGAATAATTAATTTAAAAAACAAACTCACACAATATAGCAAAAGTGAAATGGCAACATCCTTTAAAAACATATGGTTTCCTTCATTGAGATTTCATGGTGGATTGCAGAGAGAGAGAACATTTTATCAAGAGGGTTTCTGATACACAGTTACAGGGCTTGGCTGAGCAGCTCCACAGCAAGTCAGCGGTCCAATGACCAACCATACAGTAGAGACGCTGTTGGTATCCAGAGCAGGTTCAGGGTCTGCTCTCTATCTCTGACAACCACCTAGGAGCTTGGACACCATCGGTGCACTCACAGCCAACATTGGGTGAATGGCTGGCTATGTGTCATCATGGATAAATCACTTACTTTCTGTGGTGATGAGTGAAAGCGCTAGTCGTAGTGACGACGGTCTTTGCTTGGCAGGAGAGGGAGAGAAATGTGTAGGGGCTGTTTGCAGCGGCCAAAATAAACTCGAAAGCAGAGAGTTTCTGCAGTGGTGCATGGTTAGCTTGTGCTACCAAGCATGTCTTTCTGTGCCGTAGGGTTAGTTAGGGCATGTGGTATCGTCTCTATCCAGAACACTGTAGTACAAAACAAATGTCTAAATGTCTGGTTTGGCTAGTCTTGATTCATGAGTACAGCAATTGTATAAATCTAATTCAGTCTTCACTATTTAACTGGAGTTGCTCTGCCACACATTGTAATGCCTTCCATCATTCACAAACAATGTATTAATTTATCTTTTTCAAATTCATAAATAAAAAATCCCTCTAATATTCTCACTTGTGTATATTACACTTTGAAGATGGGAAATAAATCTTTTTTTTGCACAAAGGTAAAACACAAACAATGCTCAAAATAAAAGGACGAGTCAATCCTCTCCAAAATAAATACAACTCATGTTTTGTTGGGTGGGCTTTCTGTGTGATCTGTGACCTTGCGTTCAGTCTTACAAATTCAAAAGAGGTTGTTGTAAATGCTCAGTTTTCTTATTATTTTTGTTCAAATGTGATTCCTTTTAAAAAGGGCCTGAGTTACGGGTTCTATTCCTTCAATGCAGGACTGACAATCCAGTCCTAAACCAGAGCCTTGGGTACATGCTGAGATCCACGTTTGGGTCCTTCCTACTCACACGCACACATCGCTTACATGGGAGGAACGATCATTCCAGGAATCACTGTTGGATGGAGAAGAGAGAAAGGGAGAAGGCGGGGGAAAAGAGAGAGAGAGAGAGAGAGAGAGAGAGAGAGAGAGAGAGAGAGAGAGAGAGAGAGAGAGAGAGAGAGAAAGAGAGAGAAAGAGAGAGAAAGGGAGAGTCAGTTAATACATAAAAATGTTCCCAATGTTTTCCTCACATAATAATTCCTCTTAAATACAGCAATCTGTTCTCACATCTGCATAACAAACTATGCCGTATGAAGCTGTGACTCAAATACGCTTTCAAACAAGGTATAAATAATTTATATATTTTCAACAGCTCTGCCAAATTGGCACAAATGGGACACTTGAAACACTTGATTAGTGTTGTCAAAAACCGCGCCTTAATTGTTTGCAAGCACTGAAGCTTATTGCTGTGTGTTTGTGATGTATTACATCATCCTCGGCTGGCTTCAAACAGCTGCATGGGGATCTCTGTCAACATAAGGAACAGAGCTATGCTTAATGAAAGCTCCAAATCAAACCAAGGGTGACTATAGTATGCAGTGCATTGACGACACACCAGGCACAACTACATACTACACAACACTACACAACACTACACAACACTACACAACACTACACAACACTACACTATACAACACTACACAACACAACACTACACAACACAACACAACACTACACTACACTACACAACACTACACTACACTACACAACACAACACTACACAACACTACACAACACTACACAACACAACACTACACAACACAACACTACACTACACAACACAACACTACACAACCCAACACTACCCTACACAACAATACACTACACTACACTACACTACACTACACAACAATACACTACACTACACTACACTACACTACACAACAATACACTACACAAAACAACACTACACTACACTACACATCACTACACTACACTACACTACACTACACAACACTACACTACACTACACTACACAACACTACACTACACTACACTACACTACACTACACTACACTACACAACACTACACTACACAACAATACACTACACAACAATACACTACACTATACAACACTACACTACACTACACACCACTACACTACACTACACTACACTACAGTACACTACAGTACACTACACTACACTACACTACACATCACTACACTACACTACACTACACTACACTACACTACACTACACTACACAACACTACACTACACTACACTACAATACAATACACTACACTACACTACACAACACTACACCACACAACACCACACTACACAACAATACACTACACAACAATACACTACACTACACAACACTACACTACATACTACACACTACACAACAATACAAAACATTACACAACACTACACACTACACACTACACAACACTACACACTACACAACACTACACTACATCATACAACACAACGCTACACAATGCTACACAATGCTACACAACGCTACACAACACAACACCACACCACACTACACAACACAACCCAACACAACACAACACACTACACACTACGCTATACAACACTACACAACGCTACACAATGCTACACAACACAACACTACACAACACAACACTATACAACACCACACAAAACAACACTACACAACGCTACACAACACTACACAACGCTACACAACACAACACTACACAACACTACACAACACTACACAACACTACACAACACTACACAACACTACACACTACACAACGATACACAACACTACACACTACACAACACAACACAACACTACACAACACTACACACTACACAACGCTACACAATGCTACACAACACAACACAACACTACACAACACTGCACAACAATGCACAACACTACACTACACAACACAACACTACATAACACTACACAACACTAAACTACACTACACAACACTACACAACAATGCACAACACTACACTACACAACACAACACTACATAACACAACACTACACTAAACTACACTAAACTACACAACACAACAATACACAACACAACACAACACAACACAACACTACACTACACAACACACCACTACACTACACTACACAACACTACACAACACTACACACTACACAACACTACACACTACACAACACAACACAACACTACACAACACTACACACTACACAACGCTACACAATGCTACACAACACAACACAACACTACACAACACTGCACAACAATGCACAACATTACACTACACAACACAACACTACATAACACTACACAACACTAAACTACACTACACAACACTACACAACAATGCACAACACTACACTACACAACACAACACTACATAACACAACACTACACTAAACTACACACTACACAACACAACAATACACAACACAACACAACACAACACAACACTACACTACACAACACACCACTACACTACACTACACAACACTACACTACACGCTACACACTACACTGTACAACACTACACAACGCTACACAACACAACACTACACAACACTACACAACACTACACAACACTACACAACACAACACTACACAACACAACACTACACAACACTACACACTACACAACGCTACACAATGCTACACAACACAACACTACACAACACTGCACAACAATGCACAACACTACACTACACAACACAACACTACATAACACTACACAACACTAAACTACACTACACAACACTACACAACAATGCACAACACTACACTACACAACACAACACTACATAACACAACACTACACTAAACTACACACTACACAACACAACAATACACAACACAACACAACACTACACTACACTACACAACACACCACTACACTACACTACACAACACTACACTACACGCTACACACTACACTGTACAACACTACACAACGTTACACAACACAACACAACCCTACACAACACAACACTACACAACACTACACACTACACAACGCTACACAACGCTACACAACGCTACACAATACACAATACTACACACTACACTACACAACACAACACTGCACAAAACTACAACACTACACACTACACAATACTACACACTACACAACACAACACAGCACTACACTACATTACACCGGGCTGGGAGGGGTTGAAAGGCATTCAACATATTGTATTTATCTACTGTATATCTATATAATTAATGTTTGACTAGAATGAACCAGGAACATGCTCCATCATCTCCAATCATTCACAGGGATATGGATTGTGGTTGGGTACATGGTAACGGATTGATAAGATGTGGTTGTGCCCTGAGTGGAGCCTAACGTGATCTAACATATCCAGTGTAGTGGGACAGGCCAGAGGCCAGATGCCAGAGGTCAAAGGCCAGAGGTCAGAGGCCAGAGCCCAGAGGCCAGAGGCCAGAGGTCAGAGGTCAGAGGTCAGAGGAGGCCCTCTAAGGTGTGTTCTTAAGAAGTTTGTAAGGAAGGTTTATTGCTTCAGATTTCACTTGACGTTAGTTCTGCAACTGCTGACAAACACAAGAAAAGGATGCTGGGTGTTTTTCTGCAGGCGTTGTGCTCTCAAATCTACTGCTGATGGAATCAAGAGAGGCAGGAAATGTTGTTCACACACGCACGCATGTACACACACACACACACACGCGCGTACACACACACACACAAACACTGTGTAAGCTCATCGATAAAATAACGTAATAAGTCATAAACCAAAATCACAAGTGTAACGTACAAAACAAAAGCATTTAAAATGTTTATGTGAGGAAATCAAAATAATCTTTGAATAAAACCCAGAGTTGGTTACTAATCTTACAACAATCTGATTTACATGGATAGCACAAATGCTTCTCAGCAATTCCAGCTGATAATATGCTCGACTGCACAGAAACCATTGCAGTATGTGGTATTTTCTGGCAGTTCTGTGTCAGTTCTGTCATATTGTGAGACGCACGGGACTGGGAGAGAAGGAGCTTGGGTTTAGATACGGCGTCTCGCTGACTAACCATCATGTATGACAGTGACTCAACTCTACATTTAATCTGCAGTAGTCTAACACACACAGAGTCGGTGGGTGTATGTCAATGTAAATAGCGACAGTATCGATTATCAACAGAGCCCAACAGCTGTCTTTGTTGATCATTTCCCAGCCTAGTGTGGGGGTTTGATCAGAGAGAAACTGCAGATAGAGAGAGAGAGAGGAGACTCTGTGGAACTCCACTCCACTCCACTCCACTCCACTCCACTCCACTCCACCCACTCCACTCCACTCCACTCCACTCCACTCCACTCCACTCTCACTCCACTCTACTCTACTCTACTCTACTCTACTCTACTCTACTCTACTCTACTCTACTCTACTCTACTCTACTCTACTCTACTCTACTCTACTCTACTCTACTCTACTCTACTCTACTCTACTCCAGACTGTTAAAGGAGTGATGTTGTGCTCCTGGCTGGTGGAGCTCTAACACTAAGCTATGATTAAATACAACGATCGTGACACTATGATTAAACAGATACTTTCCAAAACGAACCTCCTATACTGGTATCCAGTCATGGCTTCGGGGGGTTTATTGAATAAACAAAGACCTTATGTAAACTGTGAGATATCTCATCTGATTGTGTTGCAGTAATGTCGTTGTCGGATACCTGCAGCCCTGCAGGACCCTATGGATCTTAGTCACTGACGTTGTGCTAGGGAGCTACTTCCTGTATGTATTGGGTCTGTTGAGTACAGCAGTGTGTCCTGTCCTGTCCTGGGAGAAGACTCTGTACTCCCACACCCACACAGCTACATCCTGCCCTGCCCTCTAGCCCTCTAGCCCCTACGCATCCATACCCTTTCTCCTCGTCCACACACAAGAAGATAGGGACAACCACAACAGCATTAAAGCCAAATAAAAGGACTAACTTCTGAGTAATATGCCTACTCTGCCAAATGCCCTTTTAGCTGAATAAACAAAAGCACAGACCAAAATTAGAGATATCCTCTCATCTCTCTCATCGTCTCTTTTGTCAAAATAAACAACTGCAATATGAGTATGGTTGAATGTTAATGTAATGGGTAAAGTGATGTGTAGATGGGTGGAACGATGGATGGATGGAGGAGTGGATGGAGAGATGGAGGAGTGGATGGAGAGATGGAGGAGTGGATGGAGAGATGGATGGTTAGTGGGATGGAGGAGCAGAAGGGAGGATGGGTGCATGAGAGGAAGAGCAACGTACTTCAGGAAAAGGCCAGGCCCTGCAGCGAACTGGCTGTGGAGTACTTGCTAGAGTCCACAAAAGACTGATCTGAGGGAGGGAGCGCAAAGAAAGAGGGGAAGAGAGAGAGGGAGAACAGAAGAGAGGAGGGGAGGAGAGAAGATAAAGAAAATACAAGGTGTTATTTCAAGGCCAGAGGAGGGGAGGAGGGATGACAGGGGATATTGGGGACGTAGAGGTTGGTTAGAGAGCGTCATGGATGGGGCCGGACACAATAGCGTCTCCATTGGCTAAGGGGCTTACCTTGGAGACCGTTGCCATTGGTGCAGGTGGGTGGGGGTGAGGTCTGAGGTCGCACCACAGGGGCGAAGGCGCTCTTCTGCTTGACGGCCGACACCATGTTGGCAGGGGAGAAGGAGAAGATCCCAGAGGAACTGCTACAGTTAGAGGGCAGACTGGTGGAGGACGCCATGGTGGGGCTGGAGGGAACGACTGGAGGGAGGGAGACAGGGAGGGAGAGATGGGGGGGTGACGTGGGGGGGAGATGGAGGGCGGAAGGGAGAGAGAGAGAGAGGGAGGGAGGGAGGGAGAGGGAGGGAGGGAGGGAGGGAGAGAGAGAGAGAGAGAGAGAGAGAGAGAGAGAGAGAGGGAGAGGAGAGGGAGGGAGAGGGAGAGGGAGAGGGAGAGGGAGAGGGAGAGGGAGAGGGAGAGGGAGAGAAGGAGCGAGAGGGGGGGCATAGGAAGGGGTTAATTTAAGAAGAAAAAAAACTCCTTAAGTATTCAAGGGAGAAAAGTTTCAAACGAGAGGAAATTAAATTCAAGTGCATTCTTACAAATGAATGGTTATTGATCAACTATTCAACCCAATCCACCAAGCAGTGGTCTCTTAGGTAGTTAACAATTCAATGCTAACACACTTAGACAACCATTTGAATTCAACATTCATTGCTCTTTAATGTTTTTCTTACTGGCTACACTTTATTAGAAGTGATTCTTGTTATTGCACCATTTAAATAGGTTTATAGCTCCATCCAAGCAGAACCATGTAACAATGGCACAATCAAATCCTAACTAATCAATTAATGAAAATTGGAAGCACAAAGCCCAGGCTCGTGGATTGATTGGAAGTGTCTAATGGAGTCAGCCAGCCTTTTAAAATACTTGTTAACATCGTGGGGACCAAAGTGATGAAATTGAATTGTTACCCCTCCAATTAGTTTATTGATTTAATTAACAGTCTTTAATTCCTTGGCCAGGCTAGAAGGGAGCCGCGATACGGCCAGTCAGGCATTGCAAACAGGCAATACCACAGTGGCTCTCAATCTAATTTCAGGGCAATCCGATGGAAGGACACACATTGTTAAGGAGAGAGGCCACCAGTCCTCCACAAGCCCAGAGCATTCCAGCATGCTTTCTCCTCCTAACCAGAGTGTTCATAGTCTCATATAGCTAGTTCGTAAGGCTTGATGTTGCAGTGGAGATTTATCTTGCCTGAAAGAAATCTGTAGGTGTCTGTTCTTAGATCCATGCCAAACGGTCCTCAAACACAAGCCTTTACAACTGGCATCCACTCTCCTCCCATCATCATTAGACCAAACAAACAATCTCTAGTCTCTCTTTTTGTCTGTCTCTAACACTCTCCCTCTGGGTTTCCCTCATTGGAAAAGGGGAGGCAATTAAGAATTAGCAGAAGAACAACAACAGTGTGGAGGTGTGGCTGTCAGATGAAAGGCGATTAGAGGAGAGGAGTGGTTTTTAAGAGTTGTTCAAGACAGGCTCCAGTGCTGGGAGACTGCCAGGCAGAAAGCCCATAGGGAAATAGCCCTAGATCTGAAGGCCTCACTGACACCACCAGGCCTCACTGTCACCACCAGGCCTCACTGTCACCACCAGGCCTTACTGTCACCACCAGGCTTCACTGTCACCACCAGGCTTCACTGTCACCACCAGGCCTCACTGTCACCACCAGGCCTCACTGTCATCACCAGGCCTCACTATCACCACCAGGTCTCACTGTCACCACCAGGCTTCACTGTCACCACCAGGCCTCACTGTCACCACCAGGTCTCTCTGTCACCACCAGGTCTCACTGTCACCACCAGGTCTTACTGTCACCACCAGGCCTCACTGTCACCACCAGGTCTCACTGTCACCACCAGGCTTTACTGTCACCACCAGGTCTTACTGTCACCACCAGGTTCACTGTCACCACCAGATATTACGGTCACCACCAGGCCTTACTGTCACCACCAGGTCTTACTGTCACCACCAGATCTTATGGTCACCACCAGGTCTTACTGTCACCACCAGGCTTCACTGTCACCACCAGGTCTTACTGTCACCACCAGGTCTCACTGTCACCGCCAGGTCTTACTGTCACCACCAGGTCTTACTGTCACCACCAGGTTTCACTGTCCCAACCAGGTCTCACTGTCACCGCCAGGTCTTACTGTCACCACCAGGTCTTACTGTCACCACCAGGTCTCACTGTCACCGCCAGGTCTCACTGTCACCACCAGGCCTCACTGTCACCACCAGGTCTCACTGTCACCACCAGGTCTCACTGTCTCATAAACAAACAAAAAGAGAGAGAAAACTCCCACTCCTCTCATCACTCCTCAAAGACCAGAACTCTGTACAGTATTGTGCAGCCCCTCAGGCACACCACTGGGCTACAAACCAGAACCCATACAGTACAGCTCTTCTAGAGTCACTGGGAGGAATGGGGGTGCATGCATGTACAGCAGCATTATGGGCACAGACATGGCATTGGGGGAGCAGTGCAGTGAATAGTGGGTGGGTGGGTGGGTGAGCTGAGTGTGGGTGGGTGAGTGAGTGAGTGAGTGAGTGAGTGAGTGAGTGAATGAGTGAGAGAGAGTGGGTGAGTGAGGGCGCTGAGTGTGGGTGGGTGGGTTGGTGAGAGGGCTGGCTGTGGGTGGGTCGGCTGACTGGATGGATGCAGGTGGGTGAAGGCGGTTGTGAGGTGGGTGTAGTTGGGTAGAAGAGCTAGAGCGGGACTCACTGGCGTAGGGCGAGTTGGCCGCGCTGCCGTTGAGGAAGCTGGGGGATCCTCCCAGGTTGGACATTCCAGTGTTGCCATAACCGTTCATGCTGGTGGTCACAGAGCTGTAGTTACTCTGCTGGGGTGTGGAGCTGGGCACGTAGACATGGGGAGACACACTGCTCGTGTTCCGACTGAAACCTACACACACACACACACACACAAACACACACACACACACACACACACACACACACACCGAGGGAGAACAAAGACGTCAGCCACCTTGTTCAATCATAGAACCAAGTAAAACTGTAACTTCACAGATAACGTCACATTCGCAAAACACAGCAACTACATTTCTATTCAGTTACCGGTTTCTATGACGATAGCGCCACACCCGTATCGACCCGCCCCCTCACCCTGATTGGCTCCCTGGGAGGACTCGGACACGTTGATGGCCAGCTGGCCAGGGAAGGAGTTGACCCCCATCATGCCTGCATGGACGGAGCTGTTGCCCAGGCCGCTCAACTGGTTGTGGTTTCTGGGAACATTGTAAAGAGCCTCCGCTATGTCTGCCGCACGCTTCAGAATCATCTCCTGCCACAGGAGAACACAGTTAGACGAGTGTTCACATACACAACACTGGTAGAGGAACCACAACACTGGTAACAGTTAAAGTAGCATTCACATGTCATGAACAACATTGGTATCAGTTAATAAAGTAGCATTCACATGTCATGAAGAACATTGGTATCAGTTATTAAAGTAGCATTCACATGTCATGAAGAACATTGGTATCAGTTATTAAAGTAGCGTTCACAGAACAACATTGGTGACAGTTTAAAGATCCAATCAGCAGTTAAAGCAGTCTCCCCACCTCTGTCTGGGTAAAAAGCTGAGGGATGGGGCTGGAGAAATTTAACCATATTCAAATTCATAGACATTGCTATGGATGCAATGACTGACCGTCCATGATATATAAATGATAGTTTTAACCATGTTTTGAGCTATATAGTATTTGTTTACAATTACATTGTTTACAAACATGAAGTAAAACAAGCTAATATTTGGGGTTCTGATGGGGTTCGACAGTTGAACTAAGCTCATGAGGCATTTATAATATATATTTTGAAAGAATTAAGGGCTACATATCATTCATTTAAAAGTAACAAAAATAATGTACGTAGCAATCTCAGATTGCTGCTTTAAAGACTGCTAACATTAACGCCACCAGTTCATGTAGCGTTCACAGTCACAGCACAGTTCATGTAGCGTTCACAGTCACAACACAGTTCATGTAGCGTTCACAGTCACAGCACAGTTCATGTAGCGTTCACAGTCACAACACAGTTCATGTAGCGTTCACAGTCACAGCACAGTTCATGTAGCGTTCACAGTCACAACACAGTTCATGCAGCGTTCACAGTCACAACACAGTTCATGTAGCGTTCACAGTCACAACACAGTTCATGTAGCGTTCACAGTCACAGCACAGTTCATGTAGCGTTCACAGTCACAACACAGTTCATGTAGCGTTCACAGTCACAACACAGTTCATGTAGCGTTCACAGTCACAACACAGTTCATGTAGCGTTCACAGTCACAACACAGTTCATGTAGCGTTCACAGTCACAACACAGTTCATGTAGCGTTCACAGTGACAACATAGTTCATGTAGCGTTCACAGTCACAACACAGTTCATGCAGCGTTCACAGTCACAACACAGTTCATGCAGCGTTCACAGTGACAACATAGTTCATGTAGCGTTCACAGTCACAACACAGTTCATGTAGTGTTCACAGTCACAACACAGTTCATGCAGCGTTCACAGTCACAACACAGTTCATGCAGCGTTCACAGTGACAACATAGTTCATGTAGCGTTCACAGTCACAACACAGTTCATGTAGTGTTCACAGTGACAACACAGTTCATGTAGCGTTCACAGTCACAACACAGTTCATGTAGCGTTCACAGTGACAACACAGTTCATGTAGCGTTCACATCAGTACCCCTATTACACGACTGTACCTGTGAACATTAATCAACATGTCATTTTCCCCATACATTACTGTTACTGCACTCCCCTTGTCTAGACAGGGTGACACTAAGTAGGTTACAAATGACCTCCTGTATGTTCAATGTGTAATGACTATTTTCACAAAGTGGCAATATATTAGTAATAGTGGGAATAACTAATGTGGGCATGTCTTGTAAGTATTTGATGAATATTTGATCAGGCATGCTATTAACCACCGGAGATGAATTAATAATGCTGTATAACTGGTGTGAATGCGGACGCAGGGGGATGAGGCAGGATGTGGCAGGGACAGAGGGATAGATGGTGTCTGTCTGAACCGCACCTGGTTGTTGTGAGGCATCCCATACAGAGCCTCCACGAGGTCTGCTGCCCTCTTCAGAATCACCTCCTGTAGAGAGAGAGAGGGATGGAAGGAGGGAGAGAGAGAGAGAGAGAGAGAGAGAGAGAGAGAGAGAGAGAGAGAGAGAGAGAGAGAGAGAGAGAGAGAGAGAGAGAGAGAGAGAGAGAGAGAGAGAGAGAGAGAGAGAGAGAGAGAGACAGAGAGAGAGAGAGAAAAGAGAGAGAGAGAGAGAGAGAGAGAGAGAGAGAGAGAGAGAGAGAGAGAGAGAGAGACATAGAGAGAGAGAGAGAGAGAGAGAGAGAGAGAGAGAGAGAGAGAGAGAGAGAGAGAGAGAGACATAGAGAGAGAGAGAGAGAGAGAGAGAGAGAGAGAGAGAGAGAGAGAGAGAGAGAGAGAGAGAGAGAGAGAGAGAGAGAGAACTGGTGAGATGGTGTAGCAATACATTGTTGTTCGGCAATAAACATTGAAATGCCTCAGATTTGTGGTTGTGTCATCTACTGTAAAACCCTCAACTTTCACCTCTGTCCTGGCTCTTTTACAGCGCAACATGCAATTTGGTATTTTCCTGGAATACCTTGAACATTTCATTTCAGTGAGTACCATTGCCAACAACCTAATACATTGGAACTATACTGTATAGCAGCCTATTCAATTGTTCAGACTCTGACAGACGGAGAATAGCGGCAGTATTGCTCTCTCTCTACATCTGTTTTCTATTGGAGAAAGACAATGCAATCTGTGTGAAAAGGTCACTAAGAACTTCTTCATACACTCTTCACTGGTGTTGGGAAATAATTGTCTAATTGTCTAATTGTCTAATTGTCTAATTGCCACATTTCTGTGGCAATTAGACAACAGTCGTCAGCACAAAAACATTATTGTTAATGAGAAATAATTATTGAAGTGAATCATTTTTCAACCGGAGGGGAGTATCCCGAGCCAAGCTAAGCCAACTGCCTGAAGTATTGCTGTATGTATGCCGTTAGCTGTGATGTTTCCCATAACCACTAGCCTCCCTCCACTCCAACTCATCAAACGCTTTATGGCAGCGGAGGGAACTTCACTCTTATCTCCAATCTAAGACACAGGCCCCCAGGGACACCTACAACAATAATTGCATTCATTTCTGTGTCATTTTCGACTTGTTTAGTTAAATACGTTTTATTTTTTTGTTGTTGTTGTTGTTGTTGTTGTTGTCTTTAAAGCATATTATGTGTTGTCAAGTCCTTTATGTCTTTGCATTAAAAATGATTTCTTAAGGGAAGAGTAGGGTCGTTCCACTAATCCGATGCCTGTTTGGGGTTTTAGGCTGAGTTTCTGTGGAAGCACTTTGTGACATCTGCTGAAGTAAAAAGTGCTTTATAAATACATTTGATTTGAATTTGTGAAGTGTAACTTGGTCAAAACATTTCTGTCATAAAGATCACATGTTCAACTTTATTTTTAAAAAAAAGTTTCCCATCTCAAGAGGTTAAATAAAAAAATGAATGTAGGAAGTGCCTATTAATATCCCGTGTAGCTCAGTTGGTAGAGCGTGGCGTTTGCAACGCCAGGATTGTGGGTTCGTTTCCCACGGGGGACCAGTATGAAGAAAAAAAAAAAGAAAAAAGAAAGAAAAATGTATGCACTCACTAACTGTAAGTCGCTCTGGATAAGAGTGTCTGCTAAAATGACTAACATGTAAGTGCCAAATAAAGTAACGTGGTTGAAGGTAACATGGTTGACCGTAACAGGGTTGAAGGTAACATGGTTGACCGTAACATGGTTGACCATAACTGGGTTGGTGATTTCATCTTAAATGAGCTATAAATCCCCTTTGTGACAGAGGGAATGGAGGCTTGTTGTGTGCAACAGGGAGCGGCAACTGAATGCAAGCTTCACAAAATAAATCTAATTGTTAAAACATTTCTAGACTGTCTATCTATGGGTATCAGGGTTGACGTGTTATGCTCGACCTGCTCAGTTTTCCAACACAAAACACCAGAAAATGGCCAAAAAGAGTAGAACCAACTTTTACTCTATGATTTGACTATTAGATGTTTAATGTTTCTTTTGAAAAAAATATTTAAAAAGGAATAGTTTCATCATATTAAAACGAGAGTTCAGTTCACGTAACAGGATTGACCTTAAAATGAGGGACAGACGTAAATGAATCACTAATCACATTAAATAAATAATAATATTCAGAAATTACTTTGTCAAAGCAACTAGGGCTTTACAATGATGGTGAAACTCAGAGACATTTTGGGATTAAATGGGTTAAAATCTTCCTAGAAATGACACAGGGTTGATGGAGGGACATGTCAAAATGCTGAATTTTGGCACTTTAGCAAACCTTTAGTCAGATTTATGTTTTCCTTGTGGTCTATATTAAAGGGAACTTCATTTAAAATTAAATATTGGTGCACAATTTTTACTTAAAATATTGTGATGTCACGAGAGGCTGTGTCCTGGAGGGACGTTACATCCCCCTGAGGTGGCTGCAAACCCAGACAGCTATGGCTCCATCTGCTGGTATGGTCGGGAACTCCACCCCTCTATGGCCAATCTTCCCACGCAGCTGAAACAAATGAGGAGCTGATGAGCTGAAGGTTGGGGGAAGGGAAGAGACACAGTCTCCAACCTGGGCTCTCTGGAGGACAAGAGTGCTGCACGTCCACTTCCATGAGGAATATAAGGATTTGGAGATACTTACCTTTGGGAAATACTCACCTTTGGATATATGCACCTGTGGAAATACGTGAGAGACATTTGGAAGGACTTTTTGCTGGGTTGGCCACTAGCTGCAACGTGGACTACAGTAAGGCTGGGGAAAAGTTATCTGAGCGAGTGAGAATTATGATTTTGGATGTGGAAGAGACATCCCTGAACTGTTAACCCTTAAAGAGCCACAAGAGAACAGAATTTTGTTATATTTTCGTTAATTTCCCAAGACCTATAATAAAATCCTTGTTTTGTTTGAACCTTGTCTCCTTGCACTACTTGAGCAATCCCGCTGAAAGCTGTGTAGCCTCTCGTGACGTCACAATATTAAAAGGCACTTTTTCGTGGAACGACCCTGTGTTTAACGTGCTTGTGTATTCTGACATGCCAGGTCCAGGATATACAGAATATCCAGACCACTCATTTGACTGTCTAAAGAAAACACATTAATGTGTTGCTATAGGCTACTTTCCTTAAGGCTACCTTAGGTCCTGATCTTTTTATGCAATCATTCTCAGACACGTTCAATTACAGTACTTCTACTTTACCCCGGCCATCCTACAATCCAAACAGAAGCCCTCAATCTCACACAAATTATCAAGGAACATACCAGGTACAACCCTAAATCCGTAAACATGGGCACCCTCATAGATATCATCCTGACTAACTTACCCTCTAAATACACCTCCGCTGTCTTCAACCAGGATCTCAGCGATCACTGCCTTATTGCCTGCGTCCGTAACGGGTCCGCGGTCAAACGACCACCCCTCATCACTGTCAAACGCTCCCTAAAACACTTTAGCGAGCAGGCCTTCCTAATTGACCTGGCCCAGGTATCCTGGATGGATATCAATCTCATTCCGTCAGTAGAGGATGCCTGGTTGTTCTTTAAAAGTGCTTTCCTCTCAATCTTAAATAAGCATGCCCAATTCAAAAAATTCAGAACTAAGAACCGATATAGCCCGTGGTTCTCCTCAGACTTGACTGCCCTTGACCAGCACAAAAACATCCAGTGGCGTACTGCATTAGCATCGAAAAGCCCCCGCGATATGCAACTTTTCAGGGAAGTTAGGAACCAATATACACAAGCAGTTAGGAAAGCAAAGGCTAGCTTTTTCAAACAGAAATGTGCATCCTGTAGCACTAACTCCAAAAAGTTTTGGGACACTGTAAAGTCCATGGAGAATAAGAGCACCTCCTCCCAGCTGCCCACTGCACTGAGGCTAGGAAACACTATCACCACCGATAAATCTACAATAATCGAGAATTTCAACAAGCATTTTGCTACGGCTGGCCATGCCTTCCACCTGGCTACCACTACCCCGGCCACCAGCTCTGCACCCTCCGCTGCAACTTGCCCATGCCCCCCCCCCCCGCTTCTCCTTCACACAAATTCAGACAGCTGATGTTCTGAAAGAGCTGCAAAATCTGGACCCCTACAAATCATCTGGGCTAGACAATCTGGACCCTTTCTTTCTAAAAATAGCCACCGAAATTGTCGCAACCCCTATTACTAGCCTGTTCAACCTCTCTTTCGTAACGTCTGAGATCCCCAGAGATTGGAAAGCTGCCGCGGTCATCCCCCTCTTCAAAGGGGGTGACACTCTAGATCCAAACTGTTACAGACCTATATCCATCCTGCCCTGCCTTTCAAAAGTCTTTGAAAGCCAAGTTAACAAACAGATCATTTCGAATCCCACTGTACCTTCTCCGCTATGCAGCCCGCTTTCCGAGCTGGTCATAATATGGTCATGGGTGCACCTCAGCCACGCTCAAGGTCCTAAACGATATTATAACCGCGATCGATAATAGACAGTACTGTGCAGCCGTCTTCATCGACCTGGCCAAGGCTTTCGACTCTGTCAACCACTGCATTCTTATTGGCAGACTAAATAGCCTTGGTTTCTCAAATGACTGCCTCGCCTGGTTCACCAACTACTTCTCAGATAGAATTCAATGTGTCAAATCGGAGGGCCTGTTGTCTGGACCTATGGCAGTCTCTGTGGGGGTGCCACAGGGTTCAATTCTTGGGCTGACTCTTTTCTCTGTGTATATCAATGATGTCGCTCTTGCTGTTGGTGACTCTCAGATCCACCTCTACGCAGACGACACCATTTTGTATATACATCTGGCCCTTCATTGGAGACTGTGTTAGCAAACCTCCAAATGAGCTTCAATGCCATACAACACTCCTTCCGTAACCTCCAACTGCTCTAGAACCTCACCCGACTAGAATCACTACTCTCGACGGGTCTGACCTAGAGTATGTGGACAACTACAAATACCTAGGTGTCTGGTTAGACTGTAAACTCTCCTTCCAGACTCACATTAATCATCTCCAATCCAAAGTTAAATCTAGAATCGGCTTCCTATTTCGCAACAAAGCCTCCTTCACTCATGCTGCCAAACATGCCCTCGTAAAACTGACTATCCTACCGATCCTTGACTTCGGCGATGTCATTTACAAAATAGCCTCCAACACTCTGCTCAGCAAATTGGATGTAGTCTATCACAGTGCCATCTGTTTTGTCACCAAAGCCCCATATACTACCCACCACTGTGACCTGTACACTCTTGTTGGCTGGTCCTCACTACATATTCGTCGCCAAACCCACTGGCTCCAGGCCATCTATAGATCACTGCTAGGCAAATCTCCGCCTTATCTTAGCTCATTGGTCACCATAGCAACACCCACACGTAGTATGCGCTCCAGCAGGTATATTTCACTGGTCATCCCCAAGGCCAACACCTCCTTTGGCCGCCATTCCTTCCAGTTATCTGCTGCCAATGACTGGAACGAACTGCAAAAATCTCTGAAGCTGGAGACTCTTATCTCCCTCACTAACTTTAAGCATCAGTTGTCAGAGCACCTTACCGATCACTGCACCTGTTCACAGCCCTTCTGAAATTAGCCCACTCATCTACCCCATCCCCATATTGTTATTTATTTTGCTCATTTGCACCCCAGCATCTCTATTTGCACATTATCTCTTTCACATCTATCATTCCAGTGTTAATACTAATTGTAATTATTTTGCACTATGGCCTTACCTCCATAACTTGCTACATTTGCACACACTGCATATATATTTTCTGTGGTATTTTTGACTTTATGTTTTGTTTTACCCCATATGTAACTCTGTGTTGTTGTTTTTAGCGCACTGCTTTGCTTTATCTTGGCCAGGTGGCAGTTGTAAATGAGAACTTGTTCTCAACTGGCTTACCTGGTTAAATAAAGGTGGGGGGGGGGAAAAAACACAAAAAAAACGGTGAATTAAGACATATGCAATAATAAACATGTTTTCTTTGTCATGTATTGGAAAGGTAAACCTGAGACAGAACAGTAATACAATGTAACAAATAGGAGCTCCCACATTAAAGAGCCAGGCCTATTAAATGTACAGTAAAACCACTCTACCCTGATCAGATCAGTCTGTTTTCCTCTTCATATTCATCCTTTCTCTCCTTACTCGGTTCTGTTCATGTTTAAGCAGACACCTGGGACTGAAGGGTCCTTTTGAAAAGTGAATGTGCTGGGCCCACAGCGTGAGACGGCAGAATGAAAAGCAGAAAATTGCTCTCCAGTTCCCGGCGTTAACCTCTGCTGTGAACACGACCCGCAGCATGTGTGTGTAGGTGTGTGTGTGTGTGTGTGTGTACGGCGCTGGAACATATTGCCTCTCAATCAGCAGCTGAAACCCGCGGCCATACTGGCAGATCATGACAAGGAGGTCAGGACAGCAATAAGGAGTTTAGTGTGCTGTCCAAGGTGCTAAATTCACTCAATTATGCCAACGCTGTCACTGTGTTAACCTCTCATTACTGCCTCAGTGGGCCGGAGAAGGACTGGGGGAGGAAGGAGAGGACAGACTGCTCCACACTGTGCCCGCCACACACCCCACACATCAACCACCCCACACACATCAACCACCCCACACACATCAACCACCCCACACACATCAACCACCCCACACACATCAACCACCCCACACACATCAACCACCCCACACACATCAAACACCCCACACACATCAACCACCCCACACACATCAAACACCCCACACATATCAAACACCCCAAACACCCCACACACCACACACCTCGATCCTGAGCTATTCTCCTAATGGCCCTCAGAACATTTCTCTATCCTGCAACACGCTCTGCTCTCTCGGTCTAAAATCTAAACTCTCCATCTCATCCTGTCTCCACGGCGATAGATAAATGGAGGATCTGCTGAGGCTAACAGAGGGGGTTATGGGTGACATCAGCGTGATCCATTGGCCTGGTGAATGTAACCCGAGTCTATTTCCTCAGCGGTTACAGTAAACCCAGGCGGCCAGCGATAAACAGGAAAGCAACCCGATCCTCTGCTGGTCAGCAGCATCATTAACCAAACATGGACTCCTGTCTTGCTGCAGCACAAACCCTCCCTGATACACACTCATATAAAATAGATGAGGCTCTATAGCTGTCTAACACTTTATACCATAGTCTGTTTACCTCTAGACTGATTTATTTTCACCTCCATTGTTCTTTACACTAAACTGTGTGTGTGTGAGTGTGTGATCCCTGTGCTATCTGACTATCTTCCTGCATTAGGGCCATCTCTCTCTCTCTCTCTCTCTCTCTCTCTCTCTCTCTCTCTCTCTCTCTCTCTCTCTCTCTCACTCTCTCTCTCTCAGGGGGAAGTGACTGTACTCAGACTGTAATAGACAGGCTTTTACTGGGTAAATTATGATAGGTCCTAATGTGATCACCATACATTAGGGAGAGGAAATGGTGGGAAAGAAACACTTGGGTCATATCTAGATGTAAAGGAAACATCAAAGAACACACTCACATGCAGGCCAGCAAATACATGACACATTTATCCCTGAGCTTGTTGATTTGCAATTTCATCATCTCCTAATGTTCTATTAGAGCCATAATACAAGCAGGGTCAGAGTTGTTCATCTTGTATAGAGAGACCAAAATGATGATGTCATCCTTTTGCTGCCCAGCCCCTGCTCCCCTGCACCCCTGCACCCCTGACTACTCTCTCTAATGCAGCAGGCTGCTAGGATTTCATTAGGAGATGCTGGATATAGGGTCTCCGCTCTTCTCCCCCGCACTGCTCGGCTCCCCTCTCTTCTCCCCCGCACTGCTCGGCTCCCCTCTCTTCTCCCCTGCTCTGTTCAGCTTTCCTCTCCCCTTCTCTGTTCATCTCTCCTCTCCTTTCACCGCTCTGCTCTCCTCTCCCCTGCTCTGGTCGGCTCTCCTCTCCTCTCCCCTGCTCTGGTCGGATCTCCTCTCCCCTGCTCTGTTCAGCTCTCCTCTCCTCTACCATGCTCTGGTCGGCTCTCCTCTCCCTGCTCTGTTCAGCTCTCCTCTCCTCTCCCCTGCTCTGTTCAGCTCTCCTCTCCTCTCCCCTGCTCTGTTCAGCTCTCCTCTCCTCTCCCTGCTCTGTTCAGCTCTCCTCTCCTCTCCCCTGCTTTGTTCAGCTCTCCTCTCCTCTCCCTGCTCTGGTCGGCTCTCCTCTCCTCTCCCCTGCTCTGTTCAGCTCTCCTCTCCTCTCCCCTGCTCTGTTCAGCTCTCCTCTCCTCTCCCCTGCTTTGTTCAGCTCTCCTCTCCTCTCCCCTGCTCTGGTCGGCTCTCCTCTCCCCTGCTCTGTTCAGCTCTCCTCTCCTCTCCCCTGCTCGGCTCTCCTCTCCCTGGTGCTCAGACTAATAGTGTACTCCCTCCATTCACTAATACTGCGTGATAAAATGTACTAAAACATAATAACAGTACAGAAGAAGCATAAGGCTGTCAATGGTCAATAAATGTTTTTTTTTTACTGGGAGATTTATTCAAATCCGATCATACGAATACAATTTTAGGAATGTGAAGAGGCCCAGAGCAGCAATATTTCACTCGGGTCTCACACTGGGCTGTGCCCATATGAAAATATGAGAGAGCTATAATGATATAATTGCTTTCTCCTTAACTGTGGGTTTCTATGTGTCATCTCCGTGTCATTTGGCTGACTCATGCAGGGTGGCCTTCGCTGGCGAGGAGCAGAGTAAAAACGCATTGTGTGATCATACATGACATCATCATACTTCGCCAGATTACGACAGCGCTTGGTGAGACTACACAGTATGATGTCATCTATCAGTGGCTCACTGACCACAAAAAAAGGCTGACATTGTATCTTCACTGTATGACTTTAATATTGTATAGTCGCTGTATCATATCAGTCCAGTAGATATACTGATGATACTTGATCAATATAGCCCCTCAGTCTGTTTTTAGCCCACTTTGAGATTAAGAGGGAGAGGGAGAGAGAGAGAGAGAGTGAGAGAGAGAGAGTGTGAGGGAGAGAAAGGGAGAAAGAGGGAGAGTGAGGGAGAGAGAGAGAAAGAGAGAGAGAGAGAGAGAGAGAGAGAGAGAGAGAGAGAGAGAGAGAGAGAGAGAGAGAGAGAGAGAGAGAGAGGGAGAGAGAGAGAGGGAGAGAGAGAGATAG
This sequence comes from Coregonus clupeaformis, assembly GCF_020615455.1. NCBI lineage: Eukaryota > Metazoa > Chordata > Actinopteri > Salmoniformes > Salmonidae > Coregonus > Coregonus clupeaformis. The sequence goes on along the minus strand of NC_059204.1, from coordinate 34,057,043 downwards.
AGAGAGAAAGAGAGAGGGAGAGGGAGGGAGAGGGAGGGAGAGGGAGAGAGGAAGGGAGAGAGAGAGAGCGAGAGAGAGAGAGAGAGAGAGAGAGAGAGAGAGAGAGAGAGAGAGAGAATCAAATCAAATCAAATTGTATTTGTCACACACACTGAATACAACAGGTGAAATACAGTGAAATGCTTACTTACAAGCCCTTAACCAACAATGCAGTTAAAAAAATAAAAATAATAATAATAATGATAATAATACGGGGCAATGCAAATAGTCTGGGTAGCCATTTGATTAGATGTTCAGGAGTCTTATGGCTTGGCGGTAGAAGCTGTTTAGAAGTCTCTTGGACCTAGACTTAGTGCTCTGGTACCGCTTGCCGTGTGGTAGCAGAGAGAACAGTCTATGACTAGGGTGGCTGGAGTCTTTGACAATTTTTTGGGCCTTTCTCTGACACTGCCTGCTATAGAGGTCCTGGATGGCAGGAAGCTTGACCCCAGTGATGTACTGGGCCGTACGCATTACCCTCTGTAGTGCCTTGCGGTTGGAGGCCGAGCAGTTGCCATACCAGGCAGTGATGCAACCAGTCAGGATGCTCTCGATGGTGCAACTGTAGAACCTTTTGAGGATCTGAGGACCCATGCCAAATATTTTCAGTCTCCTAAGGGGGAATACGTTTTGTCGTGCCCTCTTCACGACTGTCTTGGTGTGCTTGGACCACGTTAGTTTGTTGGTGATGTGGACACCAAGGAACTTGAAGCTCTCAACCTGCTCCACTAAAGCCCCGTCGATGAGAATGGGGCTGTGCTCAGCCCTCTTCTTTTTCCTGTAGTCCACAATACTCTCCTTTGTCTTGATCACGTTGAGGGAGAGGTTGTTATCCTGGCACCACACGGCCAGGTCTCTGACCTCCTCCCTATAGGCTGTCTCATCGTTGTCGGTGATCAGGCCTACCACTGATGTGTCGTCTGCAAACTTAATGATGGTGTTAGAGTCGTGCCTGGCCATGCAGTCATGAGTGAACAGGGAGTACAGGAGGGGACAGAGCACGCACCCCTGAGGGGCCCCCGTGTTGAGGATCAGCGTGGCGGATGTGTTCTTACCTACCCTTACCACCTGGGGGCGGCCCGTCAGGAAGTCCAGGATCCAGTTGCAGAGGGAGGTGTTTAGTCCCAGGGTCCTTAGCTTAATGATGAGCTTTGAGGGCACTATGGTGTTGAACGCTGCGCTGTAGTCAATGAATAGCATTCTCAAATAGGTGTTCCTTTTGTCCAGGTGTGAAAGGGCAGTGTGGAGCACAATAGAGATTGCATCATCTGTGGATCTGTTGGGGAGGTATGCAAATTGGAGTGGGTCTAGGGTTTCTGGGATAATGGTGTTGATGTGAGCCATGACCAGCTTTTCAAAGCACTTCACGGCTACAGACGTGAGTGCTACGGGTCGGTAGTCATTTAGGCAGGTGGTCTGCTTGAAACATGTTGGTATTACAGACTCAGACAGGGAGAGGTTTAAAATGTCAGTGAAGACACTTGCCAGTTGGTCAGCGCATGCTCGGAGTACACGTCCTGGTAATCCGTCTGGCCCTGCGGCCTTGTGAATGTTGACCTGTTTAAAGGTCTTAGTCACATCGGCTACGGAGAGCGTGATCACACAGTCGTTCGGAACAAATCAAATCAAATCAAATTGTATTTGTCACATACACGTGTTTAGCAGATGTTATAGCGGGTGTAGCAAAATGCTTGTGATCCTAGCTCCGACAGTGCAGTAATATCTAACAAGTAATATCTAACAATTTCACAACATATACCTAATACACACAAAACTAGTAAGAAATGGAATTTAAGAAAATATACATATATGGACAAGCAATGAGAGAGCGGCATGGACTAAGATACAGTAGAATATTATAGAATAGAATGCAGTATATACATATGAGATGAGTAGTGCAAGAAATGTAAACATTATTAAAGTGACTGTAAACATTATTAAAGTGACTATTGTTCAATTTCTTAAAGTGGCCAGTGATTTCAATAGGCAGCAGCAGCCTCTAATGTGCTAGTGATGGCTATTTAACAGCCTTGAGATAGAAGCTGTTTTTCATTCTCTCGGCTTTGATGCACCTGTACTGACCTCGCCTTCTGGATGATAGCGGGGTGAACAGGCAGTGGCTCGGGTGGTTGATGTCCTTGATGATCTTTTTGGCCTTCCTGTGACATCGGGTGCTGTATGTGTCTTGGAGGGCGGGTAGTTTGCCCCCGATAATGCGTTTGGCAGACCGCACCACCCTCTGGAGAGCCCTGCGGTTGCGGGCGGTGCAGTTGCCGTACCAGGTGGTGATACAGCCCGACAGGATGCTCTCAATTGTGCATCTGTAAAAGTTTGTGAGGGTTTTAGGTGCCAAGCCGAATTTCTTCAGCCTCCTGAGGTTGAAGAGGCTCTGTTGCGCATTCTTCACCACACTGTCTGCATGGGTGGACCATTTCAGTTTGTCGGTGATGTGTAAGCCAAGGAACTTGAAGCTTACCACCTTCTCCACTGCCGTCCCGTCGATGTGGATAGGGGGGTGCACCCTCTGCTGTTTCCTGAAGTCCACGATCATCTCCTTTGTTTTGTTGACATTGAGTGAGAGGTTATTTTCCTGGCACCACACTCCCAGAGCCCTCACCTCCTCCCTGTAGGCGGTCTCGTCATTGTTGGTAATCAAGCCTACTACTGTTGTGTCGTCTGCAAACTTGATGATTGAGTTGGAGGCGTGCTTGGCCACGTAGTCATGGGTGAACAGGGAGTACAGAGTGAGCTGAGCACGCACCCTTGTGGGGCCCCAGTGTTGAGGATCAGCGAAGTGGATATGTTGTTTCCTACCTTCACCACCTGGTCGCGGCCCGTCAGGAAGTACAGGACCCAGTAGCACAGGGCAGGGTTCAGACTCAGGGCCTCGAGCTTGATGATAAGCTTGGAGGGTACTATGGTGTTGAATGCTGAGCTATAGTCAATGAACAGCATTCTTACATAGGTATTCCTCTTGTCCAGATGGGATAGGGCAGTGTGCAGTGTGATGGCGATTGCATCGTCTGTGAATCTATTGGGGCGGTAAGCAAATTGAAGTGGGTCTAGGGTGACAGATAAGGTAGAGGTGATATGATCCTTGACTAGACTCTCAAAGCACTTCATGATGACAGAGGTGAGTGCTACAGGGTGATAGTCATTTAGTTCAGTTACCTTTGCTTTCTTGGGTACAGGAACAATGGTGGCCATCTTGAAGAATGTGGGAACAGCAGGCTGGGAAATGGAGAGATTGAATATGTCCATAAACACACCAGCCAGCTGGTCTGCGCATGCTCTGAGGACGCGGCTAGGGATGCCGTCTGGGCCGGCAGCCATGCGGGGGTTAACATGCTTAAATGTCTTAATCACGTCAGCCATGGAGAAGGAGAGGCCACAGTCCTTGGTAGTGGGCCTCGTCAGTGGCACTGTGTTATCCTCAAAGCGGGCGAAGATGGTGTTTAGCTTGTCTGGAACCGAGACGTCGGTGTCGGCGACATGGCTGGTTTTCCTTTTGTAGTCTGTGATTGTCTGTAGTCCCTGACACATATGTCTCGTGTCTGAGCCATTGAATTGCGACTCCACTTTGTCTCTATACTGATGTTTTGCCAGTTTAATTGCCTTGCGGAGTGAGTAGCTACACTGTTTGTATTCTGCCATATTCCCAGTCACCTTGCCATGGTTGAATGTGGTGGTTCGCGCTTTCAGATTGGCGCGAATGCTGCCATCTATCCACGGTTTCTGGTTAGGGTAGATTTTAATAGTCACAGTGGGCACAACATCACCTATACACTTCCTGATAAACTCAGTCACCGTTTCAGTGTATTCGTCAAAATTATTTTCGGAAGCTACCCGGAACATATCCCAGTCCGCGTGATCAAAACAATCTTGAAGCGTGGATTCCGATTGGTCAGACCAGCGTTGAATAGTCCTTAGCACGGGTATTTCCTGTTTGAGTTTCTGCCTATAGGAAGGGAGGAGCAAAATGGAGCCGTGGTCAGATTTGCAGAAAGGAGGGCAGGGGAGGGCCTTATAACCAGCCTCAGGATATGTGGTTTCCAGTTTGCATAAAGTCCAGTGAAGTTCTTTGAGGGCCGTCGTGGTATCGGCTTGAGGGGGGATATACACGGCCGTGACTATAATCGAAGAAAATTCTCTTTGGAGATAATACGGTCGGCATTTGATTGTGAGATATTCTAGGTTGGGTGAACAAAAGGACTTGAGTTCCTGTATGTTACTACAATTACACCATGAGTCGTTAATCATGAAACACACCACTCCACCCTTCTGCTTCCCGGAGAGATATTTATTCCTGTCTGCGCGATGAACTGAGAACCCCTCTGGCTGGACCGATTTCGACAGAATATCCCAAGATATTCTGATGCTGTCATGCACGTTTGAGTGTTACTTGCCTCGAAGCGAGCATAGAAGTAATTTAGCTTGTCTGGTAGGCTTGTGTCACTGGGCAGCTCGCGGCTGTGCTTCCCTTTGTAGTCTGTAATAGTTTGCAAGCCCTGCCACATCCGACGGGCGTCAGAGCCGGTGTAGTACGATTCGATCTTAGTCCTGTATTGACGCTTTGCCTGTTTGATGGTTCGTCGGAGGGCATAGCGGGATTTCTTATAAGCTTCCAGGTTAGAGTCCCGCTCCTTGAAAGCGGCGGCTCTACCCTTTAGCTCAGTGTGGATGTTGCCTGCAATCCATGGCTTCTGGTTGGGGAATGTACGTACGGTCACTGTAGGGACGACGTCATCAATGCACTTTTTGATGAAGCCAGTGACTGATGTGGTATACTCCTCAATACCATCGGAAGAATCCCGGAACATATTCCAGTCTGTGCTAGCAAAACAGTCCTCTAGCTTAGCAGCTGCTTCATCTGACCACTTTTTTATTGACCTAGTTACTGGTGCTTCCTGCTTTAGTTTTTGCTTTTAAGCAGGAATCAGGAGGATAGAATTATGGTCAGATTTTCCAAATGGAGGGCGAGGGAGAGCTTTGTACGCGTCTCTGTGTGTGGAGTAAAGGTGGTCTAGATTTTTTCCCCTCTGGTTGCACATTTAACATGCTGGTAGAAATGAGGTAAAACGGATGTAAGTTTCCCTGCATTAAAGTCCCCGGGCCACTAGGAGCGCCGCCTCTGGATGAGCATTTTCCTGTTTCCTTATGGCCATATACAGTTCATTGAGTGCGGTCTTAGTGCCAGCATCGGTTTGTGGTGGTAAATAGACAGCCATGAAGAATATAGATGAAAACTTTCTTGGTAGATAATGCGGTCTACAACTTATCATGAGATACTCTACCTCAGGCGAGCAAAACCTTGAGACTTCCTTAGATATTGTACACCAGCAGTTGTTTACAAATATACATAGACCGCCACCCCTTGTCTTACCAGAGGCTGCTGTTCTATCCTGCCGATACAGTGTATAACCCGCCAGCTGTATGTTATTCATGTCTTCGTTCAGCCATGACTCAGTGAAACATAAGATATTACAGTTTTTAATGTCCCGTTGGTAGGATATTCGTGCCTGTAGTTCAACCACTTTATTATCAAGCGATTGTAAATTGGCCAATAGTATCGACGGCAAAGGCAGATTAGCATCTCGTCACTGTTTCCTTACCAAGCACCCCAATCTCCTTCCGCGATATCTCCTTTTTTTCTACTGCGAATGATGGCGATGAGGGCCCTGTCGGGAGTCTGGAGCAAATCCCTCTCGTCCGACTCATTAAAGAAAAATTATTTGTCCAGTTCAAGGTGAGTATTCGCTTTTCTGATGTCCAGAAGCTATTTTCGGTCATAAGAGACGGTGGCAGCAACCTTATGTAGAAAATAAGATACAAACAATGCAAGAAAACACACAAAATAGGTTGGTTAAGAGTCCATAAAACGACAGCCATCCCCTCCGGCGCCATCTTCCATGTATACATACAGATAGAGAGGGAGAGAGGGAGAGGGGGATAGGGAGAGAGAGAGAGAGAGAGAGAGAGAGAGAGAGAGAGAGAGAGAGAGAGAGAGAGAGTGAGAGAGAGAGAGAGAGAGAGAGAGAGAGAGAGGGGGGAGTGAATACAAGATGGCGCCGACAGACACGGTCGCCCTGTTTCTAGCTCCTAACCAACTTTGCAGTATTTCGTTTTTTGTTTGTTATTTCTTACATTATTTGCTCAGAACGTTTCTTGTATTATTATCTACAGACACAAATAACTTTGGGATATTAGATCGGCGGCAACTCATACGAAATTTGAGCAGAAATTTGACTTCCCTGAGCTGGATCCTTTGTTTGAACTTCCCGAGGCAGCTCTATTCACCTGGGGGCTGCACCAAAATGCCAATGCCAGAGAAGAGGAGGAAGAAATGAGGCCCTAGTTAGACTCAGGCAGCGTGCATGCCATCCACCGCTTCTGAGTATATTACACGCTAACGATCATTCCCTGGACAATATAGTAGACGAGCTGAGGGCGAGGATATCCTTCCAGAAAGACATCAGGGACTGTAACATACTCTGTTTTACGGAATCATGGCTATCTCCAGATATATTGTCCCCGTCCATTCAGCCAGCAGGGTTCTCCATCCATCGTGCAGACAGGAAGAAATCACTCTCCGGGAAAAAGACAGGCGGAGGGGTTTATTTCATGATTAACAACTCATGTTGTGATTGTGGTAACGTACAGGAACTCAAGTCCTTTTGTTCTCCCAATCTGGAATACCTCAACATCAAATGGCGACCTCATTACATCCCGAGATAATTTTCTTTAGTCATCGTCACTGCCGTGTATATTCCCTCCCAAGCCGACACCGCTACGGCTCTCAAGGAACTACAACGGACTATGTGCAAACTGGAACCTGCATATCCTGAGGCCGCATGTATTGTATCTGAGGACTTTAATAAAGGAAATCTGAGGAAAATACTACCAAAGTTCTATCAACACATCTCCTGTGCTACACGCACAATACAGACCCTGGATCATTGCTACTCTCCCTTCCGGGATGGCTACAAGGCCCTCCCCCAACCTCCTTTCAGCAAATCGGATCACAACTCAACTCTGCTCCTCCCCACTTATAGGCAGAAACTTAATCAGGAAGTTCCC
>NC_059204.1:34027427-34044927 GCF_020615455.1 Coregonus clupeaformis | reverse complement strand
CTGTGTAAGAGATATTTGACCAAGAAGGAGAGTGAGGGAGTGCTGCATCAGATGACCTGGCCTCCACAATCCCCCGACCTCAACCCAATTGAGATGGTTTGGGATGAGTCGGACGGCAGAGTGAAGGAAAAGCAGCCAACAAGTGCTAAGCATATTTGGGAATTCCTTCAAGACTGTTGGAAAAGCATTCCAGGTGAAGCCGGTTGAGAGAATGCCAAGAGTGTGCAAAGCTGTCATCAAGGCAAAGGCTATTTGAAGAATCTCAAATATAAAATATATTTTGATTTGTTTAACAATTTTTTGATATGATTGATATGATTCCATATGTGTTATTTCATAGTTTTGATGTCTTCAGTATTATTCTACAATGTAGAAAATAGTAAAAAATAAAGAAAAACCCTGGAATGAGTAGGTGTTTACAAACTTTTGACTGGTACTGTATATATACACTCTCTATATATCTTTCTCTTTCTGTCTCTCTCTTTCCCTTCCTCTCACTCTCTCTTTCTCTCTTTCTCTCTAAAGTATTTCTCTCTTTGTACAGTATTTCTCTCTGTCACTCTCTCTCTTTCTCTCCCCCTCTCTCGCGCTCTCTCTCTCTCCCTTTCTCTCGCTCTCTCTCTCTCTCTCTCTCTTTCCCACCTTCCTTCTCACTCTTTCTCTCTGTCTCTTTCTCTCCTTCCCTCTCTCTCCCTCTCTCTCCCTCCTCCACCCTGGGAGATTGAGTCGAGCAGTTGAAAAGAGTACCTTCAACAAACTGTTATTACCTCAATAAAGGAGGAGATCGAAAGGTTAGAGATGAGGAGCTAGCTGGTGATATCAGCAGAGAGGAGAGGACGGCAATAGAGGCTGCTGGGAAAGAAATGACCTACACACTGGAGCTTCCATTGGCCAAATACTTCACAAGACGTTACACAACTAAAGACGTAAAAAATGTGTGGAGATGATATCTCTCTGCCCATTTTATTTTATAATGCCCCCAGAAAGAATCATAGTATCACACACACACTATCACACTCACACTCACACTCACACACACACTATCACACTCACACATACACACACTATCACACTCACACTCACACTCACACACACACTATCACACTCACACATACACACACTATCTCACTCACACACACACACACAATATTACACTCACACTCACACACTATCACGCTCACACACACACACACTATCACACTCACACACTATCACACTCACACACACACACTATCACACACACACACACAATCACACTCTCACACACACACACACACCCTCACTCACACACACACATACACTCACACACACACTATCACACTCACACACACACTCACACAAACACACTATCACACACACACACACACTCACACTATAACACCTACACACACATATACACACTATCACACTCACACACACACACACACACACACACACACACTATAACACTCACACACACTCACACACACACTATCACAGTCACACACACACACACTCACACACTATCACACACACACTCACACACACACACACTATCACACTCACACACACACACACACACTCACACACACTCACTATCACCTACACACACACACACACTCACACCATAACACCTACACACACACACATATACACACTATCACACACACTATCACACTCACACACACACACACACACACTATCCACTCACACACACTTTCACACACATATACACACTATCACAGACATACACACTATCACACACATACACACTTTCACACACACATACACACTTTCACACAGACATACACACTTTCACACAGACATACACACTCGTCGTGTATCTTCCCCCTTCTTTGCTGTGACTCAATGACTCTTAGTGGAGCAACAATAAAGTCCAGGGTGTGGAGGCTTCGACCGGCCGCCCCGCTGGAAGGCAGCCCTGGACAGCTGACTGCACCATGATGGATCACCTCTGGCTGCCTTAACAGCAGAAACAGCCCCTCACACACACACACACACACACACACACACACACACACACACACACACACACACACACACACACACACACACACACACACACACACACACACACACACACACACACACATGCACACAAACATACGCATGCACACACACACACACACACACACACACACACACACACACACACACACACACACACACATGCACACAAACATACGCATGCACACACACACACACACACAAACACACACACACATGCACACAAACATACGCACGCACACACACGCATACACACACACAAACACACACACACACATGCACACAAACATACGCACACACACACACACACACACACACACATTGATGTCCCTACATTGTCGCCCTTGGAGTGTCGAGTCTGTGGCTGATAATGTGGCAAGGGAGATATAACTGTATTGGAGATATTTGAGACAGTGTGCTGGAGACAGAGGAATTAAGGGATATTTGAGACAGTGTGCTGGAGACAGAGGAATTAAGGGATATTTGAGACAGTGTGCTGGAGACAGAGGAATTAAGGGATATTTGAGACAGCGTGCTGGAGACAGAGGAATTAAGGGATATTTGAGACAGTGTGCTGGAGACAGAGGAATTAAGGGATATTTGAGACAGTGTGCTGGAGACAGAGGAATTAAGGGATATTTGAGACAGCGTGCTGGAGACAGAGGAATTAAGGGATATTTGAGACAGTGTGCTGGAGACAGAGGAATTAAGGGATATTTGAGACAGCGTGCTGGAGACAGAGGAATTAAGGGATATTTGAGACAGTGTGCTGGAGACAGAGGAATTAAGGGATATTTGAGACAGCGTGCTGGAGACAGAGGAATTAAGGGATATTTGAGACAGCGTGCTAGAGACAGAGAAATTAATGGCTGGCAACACACTCTTGTATCCTATAAGCCTATTGTTTAGGGGTTCCCATTTATGGACCTTTATATATTGTACTCACATGTACATGCCTGTGTGTACATGCATAAACACATAGACACTCGTTTAGCTTGGGATCCCTAGGGGTGTATGGCACCTGCTCAGGCTAATACAGGATATAAGAAGTGGATGTTTTCCTCCATCAGATTTCTCTCTCTCTCTCTCTCTCTCTCTCTCTCTCTCTCTCTCTCTCTCTCTCTCTCTCTCTCTCTCTCTCTCTCTCTCTCTCTCTCTCTCTCTCTCTCTCTCTCTCTCTCTCTCTCTCTCTCTCTCTCTCTCTCTCTCTCTCTCTCTCTCTCTCTCTCTCTCTCTCTCTCCCTCTCTCTCAGGGGACAGGGTTGTTTTTCTCAACTGTTTGGAGTACGTTGAGGGAGGGAAGGAGGGAGTGGAGGGGGCATGTGGGTGACAGAGGACCTGATGACCTGACTATAACCCTCTCAGCTCAACGCTGATGGCCTACAGTCTCAAAGGCTCTGAAGTAATGGATTGGATATTGCTTACTGAGTAGCACACCCTCAGTCTGAATCATAGACAGTAGCCACGTGACCTTATCCAAACGAGGTCCTCCTCAGCTTACAAACTGAGCCCTTCACAATCCAGTCTCATCAAGATGTGGCTACTGAACTCCAGATTTGACAGTACTGTAAAAGCTTGCTTCTGGCCTGGACCAAGAGAATGTTGACCATTCTAACATACCCTTTGAGGCGCCGGCTATGTCTGGCTGTGTGAACAGTAGAGCAGAGTTAGACAGCAGACAGCCCCAACTGGCTTTGCCACCATCACCACCTATAGAAGTTTATCAGGTCTGTCCTCCCCAGACCAGCTGCAGCCAGGCTGGGTGGTGGGGGTGGTAGAGGGGGTTGTGGGCTGGTCAGTACTAACACAGATTATGACATCAGTGGGGCGGGGGCGGGGGTGGGCCTCTCACCCTCTGACTCATCCTTTCCAGGAAGTAGACAAACCCTGCTGCCTGATGACATCATCACATCATAATTTCCTGCTAGAAGCCATCGCTCACTACTAAGAACGTTATGAGATGTCGGAGAATGTATTTAAAATGTGACTTTGTAACTCTCCATGCTGATGTATCTCACTTAAATTAAGAAAGAGGTCAACAAAGGCAATGAAAATGACTATGTCCAAGTCCATATGTCAGAGTTTTTACAAATCAAACCAACATAATAGGACATGACAGTGCACTGGTCTGTATCCAATGGGGATAAATGGCTTGATATGCTGGGGGTGTGAGTGAGTGAGTGAGTGAATGGAGGGCGTGCGTTCTGGAGCGATGGCTACAATAGCTGATGCTGCTGTAAATATTAATGTGATCTAATGAAGTGAGACGCGTTGCAGTGTGTGTATACGCCCACCTAAAGGCCTCTGATAGGTCACATGTCCTACAGTACCATATCCTTATTTTCCCCTCCATCAGTCTTCTCTGATAGGTCACACGTCCTACAGTACCATATCCTTATTTTCCCCTCCATCAGTCTTCTCTGATAGGTCACACGTCCTACAGTACCATATCCTTATTTTCCCCTCCATCAGTCTTCTCTGATAGGTCACACGTCCTACAGTACCTTATTTTCCCCTCTGTCAGTGCGTCATCACTGGAGATACTCTAGTTTCTAAAGTGGTCGGTTTCAGTCATTTCCCTCAGAGCCCAGGTTGGTTTCAGTCATTTCCCTCAGAGTCCAGGTTGGTTTCAGTCATTTCCCTCAGAGTCCAGGTTGGTTTCAGTCATTTCCCTCAGAGTCCAGGTTGGTTTCAGTCATTTCCCTCACCAGAGTCCATGTTGGTTTCAGTCATTTCCCTCACCAGAGCCCAGGTTGGTTTCAGTCATTTCCCCCACCAGAGTCCAGGTTGGTTTCAGTCATTTCCCTCACCAGAGTCCATGTTGGTTTCAGTCATTTCCCTCACCAGAGCCCAGGTTGGTTCCAGTCATTTCCCCCACCAGAGTCCAGGTTGGTTTCAGTCAATTCCCTCACCAGAGTCCGGGTTGGTTTCAGTCATTTCCCTCACCAGAGCCCAGGTTGGATTCAGTCATTTCCTTCACCAGAGTCCATGTTGGATTCAGTCATTTCCCTCACCAGAGCCCAGGTTGGTTTCAGTCATTTCCCTCACCAGAGTGAGGTTGGTTTCAGTCAATTCCCTCACCAGAGTCCAGGTTGGTTTTAGTCATTTCCCTCACCAGAGTCCAGGTTGGTTTCAGTCATTTCCCTCACCAGAGTCCAGGTTGGTTTCAGTCATTTCCCTCACCAGAGTCCAGGTTGGATTCAGTCATTTCCCTCACCAGAGTCCATGTTGGTTTCAGTCATTTCCCTCACCAGAGTCCAGGTTGGTTTTAGTAATTTCCCTCACCAGAGTCCAGGTTGGTTTCAGTCATTTCCCTCACCAGAGCCCAGGTTGGTTTCAGTCATTTCCCTCACCAGAGTCCAGGTTGGTTTCAGTCATTTCCCTCACCAGAGCTCACGTTGGTTTCAGTCATTTCCCCCACCAGAGTCCAGGTTGGTTTCAGTCAATTCCCTCACCAGAGTCCAGGTTGGTTTCAGTCATTTCCCTCACCAGAGCCCAGGTTGGATGCAGTAATTTCCTTCACCAGAGTCCATGTTGGTTTCAGTCATTTCCCTCACCAGAGTCCAGGTTGGTTTCAGTCATTTCCCTCACCAGAGTCCAGGTTGGTTTCAGTCATTTCCCTCACCAGAGTCCAGGTTGGATTCAGTCATTTCCCTCACCAGAGTCCATGTTGGTTTCAGTCATTTCCCTCACCAGATTCCAGGTTGGATTCAGTCATTTCCCTCACCAGAGTCCATGTTGGTTTCAGTCATTTCCCTCACCAGAGTCCAGGTTGGTTTTAGTCATTTCCCTCACCAGAGCCCAGGTTGGTTTCAGTCATTTCCCTCACCAGAGTGAGGTTGGTTTCAGTCAATTCCCTCACCAGAGCCCAGGTTGGTTTCAGTCATATCCCTCACCAGAGTCCATGTTGGTTTCAGTCATTTCCCTCACCAGAGTCCAGGTTGGTTTCAGTCAATTCCCTCACCAGAGCCCAGGTTGGTTTCAGTCATTTCCCTCACCAGAGTCCAGGTTACAGTACACTAAGATTCAGCTGGATCACAGAGTTGTGACCCAACACAGCTACAGTACGCTAAGGTTCAGCTGGATCACAGAGTTGTGACCCAACACATCTACAGTACGCTAAGGTTCAGCTGGATCACAGAGTTGTGACCCAACACGGCTACAGTATGCTAAGGTTCAGCTGGATCACAGAGTTGTGACCCAACACGCTCTAGTTCAGCTGCCAGATTCGTGAGCCAACACGGCTACAGTATGCTAAGGTTCAGCTGGATAACAGGGTCGTGACCCAACACAGCTACAGTACGCTAAGGTTCAGCTGGATCACAGAGTTGTGACCCAACACGGCTACAGTATGCTAAGGTTCAGCTGGATAACAGGGTCGTGACCCAACACAGCTACAGTACGCTAAGGTTCAGCTGGATCACAGAGTTGTGACCCAACACGGCTACAGTATGCTAAGGTTCAGCTGGATCACAGAGTTGTGACCCAACACAGCTACAGTACGCTAAGGTTCAGCTGGATCACAGAGTTGTGACCCAACACGGCTACAGTACGCTAAGGTTCAGCTGGATCCCAGAGTTGTGACCCAACATCGCTATAGAACGCTAAGGTTCAGCTGGATCACAGAGTTGTGACCCAACACGGCTACAGTACGCTAAGGTTCAGCTGGATCACAGAGTTGTGACCCAACACGGCTACAGTATGCTAAGGTTCAGCTGGATCCCAGAGTTGTGACCCAACATCGCTATAGAACGCTAAGGTTCAGCTGGATCACAGAGTTGTGACCCAACACGGCTACAGTACGCTAAGGTTCAGCTGGATCACAGAGTTGTGACCCAACACAGCTACAGTACGCTAAGGTTCAGCTGGATCACAGAGTCGTGACCCAACACGTCTACAGTATGCTAAGGTTCAGCTGGATCAGAGGGTCGTAACCCAACATCGCTATAGAACGCTAAGGTTCAGCTGGATCACAGAGTCGTGACCCAACACGGCTACAGAACACTAAGGTTCATCAGGATCTGTACAATGTAGGAGTGCTGTACTGGATTTTCATTTGACTTTGATTGTATTGATATTGATATTTGTTCTGCTCTGTTGAGGGAGCTTACAAGTAAGCATTTCACTGCACCTTTTATACCTGCTTTAAACTGTGCACGTGATGAATAAACTTTGATTTGATTTTGATTTGGAGAGGACCCGCTCTTTGCCTGCACAGATAAAACGGACACATCTTTGTATCAAAAGAGAAATTACCCTTTGGTCGTAATTGTTTTAGACTTGTAGAGTCTGATTGGATAGTTAGGTTCCAGGCTGTGGACTAAATGATCAGTTGAAGAACAGGAAGTGTGACTGATAGACTCTGATTGGACAGTTAGGGTACAAGCTGTGGACTGATTGGTCAGTTGAAGAACAGGAAAAGTGACTGGTACCTTTGGAAGGCGTTCTGGATCTCCAGGGTGTCGGGGGATGACCTTCTGCAGCCGCTGGAAACCATAGTCGATGGTGGGTTCGTTCAGGGCTGAGGACACACACACACAATACTGTACGGTTAGAGTACTGTCACATAATCTTATAACAATGAACGTTTTCATCATACGGTCATAATATAATCTGCAATTGAGGTTACTCTTCGTACAGTATTCATCTTGTTTTTAACATTTCCAGCTCATTTCTGAAGTTGTGTTCCGCAGGAAGTACAATATGTGGATCAATCAAGAGTAGGAAAGTGACTGTCCTAAATACATCAGTAAAACACATGCATCAAGGAACCAGACTGGTACCAAGGCACTTTCCAGCCTGTGATTGCTTTAAAGGGGCAATCTGTAGTTGCTACATCCATTTTTTGACTTATTAATTAATGATGTATACCCATTGATTCATCAAGAATATAACTTAGAAAGGCCTCATGAGCTTAGTTCAACTGTCACACCCCATGAGAACCCAACATCTCCAATGTTTGTAAACATTGTAAATGTAAACAAACACTGTACACTCAAAACATGGTTAAAACAATCATTCTGATATCGTGAATGGTCAGTACTAGCGTCCGTAGCTCTGTCCATTAAATTGAGAGTGGTTACATTTCTCCAGGCCCACCCCTTAGCTTTTTACCAAAACAGGCGGCGGAATCCGCTTTGTTATTGTATTAACTGTTGATTTGCCCTTTAAAGTGAGCTTTTCATTAGTTAAACTATCTAGAGATAACAGAGCTAATGTTAAGAAGAGTGGAGGGGATTTAAATATATGATCGTAGCTAATGGAAGTCAATGTGAAGAAGAGTGGAGGGGATTTAAATATATGATCGTGGCTAATAGAAGTCAATGTTAAGAAGAGTGGAGGGGATTTAAATATATGATCGTAGCTAATGGAAGTCAGTGTGAAGAAGAGTGGAGGGGATTTAAATATTTGATCGTAGCTAATAGAAGTCAATGTGAAGAAGAGTGGAGGGGATTTAAATATATGATCGTAGCTAATGGAAGTCAGTGTGAAGAAGAGTGGAGGGGATTTAAATATATGATCGTAGCTAATGGAAGTCAGTGTGAAGAAGAGTGGAGGGGATTTAAATATATGATCGTAGCTAATGGAAGTCAGTGTGAAGAAGAGTGGAGGGGATTTAAATATATGATCGTAGCTAATGGAAGTCAATGTGAAGAAGAGTGGAGGGGATTTAAATATTTGATCGTAGCTAATAGAAGTCAATGTGAAGAAGAGTGGAGGGGATTTAAATATATGATCGTAGCTAATAGAAGTCAATGTGAAGAAGAGTGGATGAGATGTAATTATATGATCGTGGCTAATGGAAGTCCATTCACATTCCCATGAAGCTAGATTGCCCTTATTTATGAAAGTGAGTGTAAAAAGCACAAATGGTATGGTAATCTGGACATTTTAAAGGACATTTACTTTTTACGTTTAGCTTTGCAATTACTGTCAGAGTGGAGCGAGGTAACAGGCGTATTTACACACCTGTTGACAGCCAGCCAGGCAGGCAACTAGCGACAGAAGAGCCAGAATGGCGGAGAGGAGGCAGGGGGAGAGAAGATGGCTGCCCAACTCCAGAGCATTGTTCTAAAGAGTTATATCTGCCCTAAATGCAGCCTTTAAGAGCTCTGAGAGACTCAACAACAGCACATACAGAGAAAAGGGTTTGAAGTGACAAAAGACTATCTCTCAGGTTCATCTTCTGAGAGGCCCAATATCAGGCCTGAAGGATGTGTTCACCAAAGAGAAAGAGATGGAAAGTGTTGAGGAAATGTTCAAAAACATCTTGCCATGGACAGGTGTAATTTAGGTACACAATAGAGGTGAATGACAAGGTTAGACTATTCCTGTTGCTAGAATAATCACACTTCTGAAGTAGAACAGTTTACACATTAACACTGACACAAATGCTTCGTTATTCTGAAAAGGATCAAATCACGTCTGTGGCAAAGAGTGTTTTCACCACAGGGGCTGAAAAGCGAAATATTCCAGCAGGAATGTGATACTGTCTGCACAGCCAAACGGCCCCCAACACCAGCAGGAATGTGATATCCCCAAACCCTGTTCCTGGAGGTTTCCCTTCCTGTTGTCATAACCTCACGGGTCTTTGTCAAGACGCCTGCAGCATTTTGACACTGGAACAATGACGCTTTCTTCTGCTGGGTCTGGGGAGAGAGGGGTCTGGCTGAGTGTGTGTGTGTTGTGATGTCCAGCTGCTCTGTTGGACAGCTAGACCCACACACACATACACACACACACACACACACACACACATATATATATACACACACACACACACACACACACACACTATCTCTGTGCACGCACGGACACACACACACACACACACACACACACACACACACACACACACACACACACAGATGGAGAGAATGGAGCTAGGGGACATGAGGAGGAGAGAAAGAGTGATTGACATGGTGACGGTATAGATAGTGGAGATATGAGGTGTGTGTGTGTGTGTGTGTGTGTGTGTGTGTGCGTGCGTGCGTGCGTGCGTGTGCGTGCGTGCGTGTGCGCGTGTATGTGTGCATTTATATTTGTGAATATCTGTGAATGTGGTGAGTCACAGAGATAGTGTGTGTGTGTGTGTGTGTGTGTGTGTGTGTGTGTGTGTGTGTGTGTGTGTGTGTGTGTGTGTGTGTGTGTGTGTGTGTGTGTGTGTGGTGATGCTAGGTGCTTTCCACATAGTGTTCCAGTAAAAGTCAGTTCCAGCTCAGTGTATTGTGTTCTGTAATTAGTCTGTCTGTGGTGAGCTCACACTCTTCAGTGGAGACCGTAATATAGTCAGTCCATTTGTCTGGTGCCTCTTATAGATGATAAAACAGACTTTAGAAACATGACATGTGTACACATCTGTACTGAGAATGGCATCCACATACACTGAGGGATAATAACTACTGTATATACTGTATTTGTGACCGGTAGATCATGGAAATTAACGACCAACATCTAAACACTCCCATATACAATGCAGTATACTAATGAATGCAGTATACTAATGAATGCAGTATACTAATGAATGTAGTATACAAATGATCACAATCATATGGTATAGAGAACACACTTAAAGACAGAGTGGAACCAGGGAATATGGCACCAGGCCCACTTTAACAACAAACATCCTGTCTCTCTCTCTCTCTCTCTCTCTCTCTCTCTCTCTCTCTCTCTCTCTCTCTCTCTCTCTCTCTCTCTCTCTCTCTCCTCTCTCTCTCTCTCTCTCTCTCTCTCAGCACAGACTGCTGTAATTGATTTAGCCAAGATAAGGGAATATCAAGTGGAAATTACAAACTTCAGAAGCCTTTTTAAACCTCAAATACACTACAAGTTTTAAACTTCCTGAATTCCAGCAACAGGGTGATCAAATTAAGATCCTACTTAAGAGAATGAAAATTCTAACAGTGCATTGTGGAAGAGACCTTCACAGCACAACTAATGACACATCTACCAACGAGATATACAATGCTATAACAAAACACCACACAACCAAAGATCGACCCAGAGGAGAAATCCCAAATTGCGGCAATTTCCCACACTGACTCCCAGGCAATGTGTCAGAGGTAAATGTGGGCCTGAAGCTTGACGATAGATCATATTCATAATCGCCCCTCTGTAATTAGGGGATTAGGGGACAGGGAGTAGTGGTGTGGGAGGAGGGAGAGGACCGGGGGAGGAGGGGGAGGAGTGAGAGGACTAGGGGTGGAGGGGAGGGGGAGGAGGAGGAGGAGGAGGAGAGGGGGAGGAGAGGACCGTGGGAGGAGGGGGAGGAGTGAGAGGACTGGGGGTGGAGGGGGAGGAGGGAGAGGACCGGGGGAGGAGGGGGAGGAGTGAGAGGACCGGGGGAGGAGGGGGAAGGAGGGGGAGGAGTGAGAGGACCGGGGAGGAGGGGGGAGGAGGGGGAGGAGTTAGAGGACTGAGGGAGGAGAGGGAGGAGGGGGAGGAGTGAGAGGACCGGGGAGGGGGGAGGAGTGAGAGAGAACCGGGGGAGGAGGGGGAGGAGGGGGGAGGAGTTAGAGGACTGAGGGAGGAGAGGGAGGAGGAGGGAGGAGTGAGAGGACCGGGGGAGGGGGAGGAGTGAGAGAACCGGGGAGGAGGGGGGAGGAGTGAGAGAACCGGGGAGGAGGGGGGAGTGAGAGGACTGGGGGTGGAGGGGGAGGAGGGAGGAGGGAGAGGACCGGGGAGGAGGGGGAGGAGATGAATGTGAGATGTTGTAAGGGAGATGAAGAGTGAATAGTGTAGTAAGGAGTCATGTGAGGTGAGGGGGAGAAAGCTGATGAAGCTTAGGAAATGTGTATGGATTAGGGGGGGTGTAGGGAGTTTGAGGGGGAGGGAGGTTGGAGGGAGGCGGGGGCGGGGGCTGGGGGGCCGGGGCTGGGGGCCGGGGCTGGGGGCCGGGGCTGGGGGCCGGGGCTGGGGGCCGGGCGGCGCTGCCTGTAAGGGCTCCATTAACAGGCTGATATGGAGATGGATGGGCTCCACTCTGTGTGTCAACATGGCCACGCAGTTGTGGATGTCAGAGGCTATTTACTCCCCCTTATTGCTATCGATTTCCACATTGGGCACAATCTTCGCACTAGGAGAGCGGAAAATATTCACTTACGGGGAGGTAAGAGGGCAGCAAGAGGTGGGAGAGGAGAGGAGGGGAGACATGCAGGCCGTCTGGGGCAGGCCGTTTGGGGCGAAATACGCACCGGAGCAATGTCAACATGACAAAATGAAATGTTTTGTGGTGGTTCATAATAAAAAACATGATTTCCCTTCACTGTTGATGCAGGCTGCAAGGGAAAAACATCCAAAGCACTCAAGAATAATCAGTTACAAAATATGCTTGTTTTGTCTTAGGAAAGAACTAACCTTTCCTCCTCTTACACCACTGAAAAATCCTCTGAACACACATTTAAATCTGTGTGGGAACGGGGGCCCAAGTCAAAGTAGTAGTCTATGCAAAGAGACCAACAGATATAACAGGGGACTTTATAGGCTTTGAAATGTGTACATACATCCCATTTATATGAATGGAGTGGAGAGTTGGTCAAAAGCTGACAGTGATTTCACTTATCCAGAGCGACTTATAGGAGAAATTAGGGTTAAGTGTCTTCGACAGGGCACATTGACAGATTTTTTCACCTAGTCGGCTTGGGGATTTGAACAGGCAACTATCCAGTTACTGGCTCAATGCTCTTAACTGCTAGGCTACCTGCAACAAGCTATCATCATAGTCCAATCATAGACAATCACAGTCAAAAGCTCCAGTTATGTTCTGCATTACTAATTTGGCTCATATTAAAATGACTCAAAACAGTTATAAAACTGATCATGTTAAAGACAAACAACCAACAACCCACACCATCTTATCAGGAAACGCCTGCAATCGTGTCTTTAGAAACAGACAGTTTATAGAAACACAACACTATAGATATGATGTTAGTGAAACGTGTTGGCAGAATGGAGAAGTGATCTTGTTTTGGTGACCCTCTGTCCTACTGAATCTCTGCTCCCTGCCTGGTGCTATCTACATGTGAAACAGCTCAAACCACATCAAGAGTATTTATAGTGCAGGAGAATTCACTCTTCTAACTGTTTTATTGTTGTCCACTTATTAACACGTGTTGACTTTGGGAAGAGATGCTGGTTTATGTTTCTCCCTGGTCTGCATTAGCTAGTGGTTTTACACAGAAATAGCATGCAGGGCAGAGCAGGAGGTTGTACCAACTCAGCCCTTATTTTGTCAGCGGCGGAATTACTGACGTGAAAAGAGATTGCAGTGATATATTTTTTTAAATCTATTTTTTGTGACTCAATATGAACAGGAGTTTGTCCTTGGAGTTTACTTCAAGTTTTCACCTTGAGAATTACAGCACTCCATTATATTAGGGCCAAAATGCAACAGAACACATGGCATTACTTCATCATAGTAACCCTCCTCGACCCCATTCAGAGAACAACACATTACTGGGCACTACAGCAACCCCTTACACCACACCACAGCCAAATGTTGCAAACGTAGCAAGAAGGGGGAAATAAGTATCAGGAGAATTTTCCAAGATTAGGCTGGTGGTTTTCAACAGTCTAATACTGTATCATAAGGGAGTATAAAGAGACAAACTCTCTATAGCCATGGAATCATAGGGACAGGCATTCTGACAGCCCTCTCCCAAACCAGATCACATTAAAACGAGTAAAACTAAACAGCAATACATAAATTAACAAAACTCCCCTCTCCCTCTCCTCCTCCCTCTCCTCCTCCCTCTCCTCCTCCCTCTCCTCCCCCCTCTCCCCGTGCTCAAACCACTATGTGAAGGATTCCTTGCAATCACACGGATCAATGCTCATTGAAATGTCATGAGGTCATATCCAGGCCTCATCATATTTCACAATAATGACCTGGAGAAGAGGATGGTGTGAGTGCGGGGGGAGAAGTGAAGAGGAGAGGAGAGGAGGGGAGGAGGGTAAGGAGAGGGGGCAGACCACCACCCCCAAACCATTTTCTTGTTTTTTAAATTTACGGATAGCCAGGGGCACGCTCCAACACTCAGACATCATTTACAAACTAAGCATTTGTGTTTAGTGAATCCGCCAGATCAGGTAGTAGGGATGACCAGGGACATTCTCTTGATAAGTGTGTAAATTGGACCATTTTCCTGTCCTGCTAAGCATTAAAAATGTAACGAGTACTTTTGGGTGTCAGGGAAAATTTATGGAGTAAAAAGTCCATTATGTTCTTTAGGAATGTAGTGAAGTAAAAGTAAAAGTTGGAAAAAATACAAATAGTAAAGTAAAGTACAGAATGCAGCAGTCCTCTCCTCTCCTCCCCCTCAGGCTCCATGCTTCTCCGGTGTGAGTTCATGGCTGCGGAGGGGAATCGATCATCTCAATACCTCTGAACTATTTCTTCATTCTTCTCCTTATTATAGATTAGTTCTTTTTTCCCAAGCCCATAATACCACTTTGGGATCAATATAATATAATCTTATTTTTATAACATTTTCAATACACCTTTTTTTTGTTCATATTTTTTTTATCAGAGTGGAGGATCTGATAGGCTAAATGAGGCCTTGTGCAGAGTGGGAGAAATGACGTGTCTGAAATCCATATCTAAAAAGGACTGCTTTTTATCCTTCAATTTGTACCTGGCTTGTTTTTGGCACAGCGGGCAAAAAGTCAATCAGGAGATCAACTCCATCCATCCACTGACCGTTAAACAGGAAAGGAGATAAAGGGATGCTGGACATTGCAGATGTACAGATCTACCTTTCAATGGCCTTGAATCACACTTCACTCCTGTGTACACTACAGAGTATGAATTAAATGAGTTCAGGGAGAGAGCATTCCTGGATTTTACTATATTATATTCTCTCTCTCTCTCTCTCTCTCTCTCTCTCTCTCTCTCTACCTCTCTCTCTCTCTCTCTCTCTCTCTCTCTCTCTCTCTCTCTCTCTCTCTCTCTCTCTCTCTCTCTCTCTCTCTCTCTCTCTCTCTCTCTCTCTCTCCTTTGAATCATGATTCACACCGCCCGTCATCACCAGGATTGTATTTATTTATCCTTTATTTAACCAGGTAAGTTATTGACAGTGACAACCCATTCTCTTTTACAATAACAACCTGAAGGTTAGGGTATGATGTAACTACTGTCTGTGATCTGAGAGAAATGAGAGAACTGATATGGAGAGAAAAGGGTTGTGTGTAATCTCCTAGTCTGTGGATATGGTGTTACAAACCATGTGTGTGTGGATGTGATACGCTGCTCCCCTTAAGGCATTTGGCTTTAGCCTCAGCTCAGCCTAGCCCCTATTTGTGCATGGAGTCAGGCGTTACTGTAGGCACACACACACACACACACACACCTTTTTTTCTAGTTGTTTACTGATTGTCTCTTGGCACTTCCTGCAGCACAGACACAGCAGCAGCACAGTGACATCAATGTTGTGTTTCACAGGTGACATGACACCTCCGCCAGACGCCATTCTCAACAACACATATATCACATGTGGCAGTGGCTGAGAGTCAACAGCAGTGCTAACAATCGGCTTATTTGTCTTTTTGCCAAATTTAACATGTATCCCATAGTAAGACAGAATATAACAGGAGAGGGGGGGAAGAGAGAGCGGGGGAAGAGAGAGAGGAAGAGAGAAAGAGAGAGAGAGGGGGAGAGAGCGAGGGGGGAGAGAGTGGGAGAGAGAGGGGTGAGAGAGAGAAAGATGGGGAGAGAGGGGGGGGAGAGAATGAGAGAGAGAGACAGAGAGAGAGAGAGAGAGAGAGAGAGAGAGAGAGAGAGAGAGAGAGAGAGAGGAAAGATAAATAATCCTGTATGTTTACAGTAAATTGTAGATTGTGGCTGCACCCACTCCACTTTAACAATGCAATGATCGACCTCCTGCCTACTAGCCTGTCATTAACCCTGTTGTAGGAGGACAGTGGAGGAGGAGAGTGGAGGAGGAGGGTGGAGGAGGAGAGTGGAGGAGGAGGGTGGAGGAGGGAGGAGGAGAGGAGGAGAGAGTGGAGGAGGAGGGTGGAGGAGGAGGAGGAGGAGGAGGGTGGAGGAGGAGGGTGGAGGAGGAGGAGGGAGGAGGAGGAGAGGAGGAGGAGGGAGGAGGAGAGGAGAGTGGAGGAGGAGGTGGAGGAGGAGGGTGGAGGAGGAGAGGTGGAGGAGGAGAGGAGGAGGAGAGGAGGAGGAGGAGTGGGAGGAGGAGGGTGGAGGAGGAGGGTGGAGGAGGAGGTGGAGGAGGAGAGTGGAGGAGGAGAGTGGAGGAGGAGGGTGGAGGAGGAGGGTGGAGGAGGAGGGTGGAGGAGGAGGTGGAGGAGGAGAGTGGAGGAGGAGAGTGGAGGAGGAGGGTGGAGGAGGAGAGTGGAGGAGGAGGGTGGAGGAGGAGGGTGGAGGAGGAGAGTGGAGGAGGAGGGTGGAGGAGGAGAGTGGAGGAGGAGGTGGAGGAGGAGGGTGGAGAGGAGAATGGAGGAGGAGGGTGGAGGAGGAGAGGAGGAGGAGAGTGGAGGAGGAGGGTGGGAGGAGGAGAGTGGAGGAGGAGGGTGGAGGAGGAGAGTGGAGGAGGAGGGTGAGGAGGAGGGTGGAGGAGGAGGGTGGAGGAGGAGAGTGGAGGAGGAGGGTGGAGGAGGAGGGTGGGGATCCCTCTGTCTGACTGATTCTCTGGCCGATGGCAGCCGACATGGACCTCGTGGTTACCAGGTAGCCATCGATTTCTGCCTGGTCTAGCCGTAGTGGCTGGGGGGTGAGGAGTGGTTGAGAGGCGTCCATGCCGATGCCTGTATTGATTTAATTAGGCCCTCAGTTCCGCCGCGCTCTGTCTCCACGGCAGCTGCTGATTAGTTCTTTCAGCTGTCCTGCGGGTGCCACGGCATCCAGCTGCCACCCACCTACCCAATCGCCCCTGCCCAGGACGGGTGCACTGCATGCTGGCACAGGAGCCCTGTCAGCCAAGTCAGCCTACCATGAAGCACCAACTGGAGACATCAGAGGGGAACAATGGGATTTAGAGTCAGATCTCTAGTAGTGAGTTCTACTCAGCAGACCTGACTGGTGCCTCACTGTGGCCGAGGCCAGGAGAAGGAAAGGAACAGGAGGGACGTAGAGGACACTGGGAGTGTGGAGAGAGGTGGCATGGGAGTGCTGCTAAACCCAGCTAACACAGTGTGATGTGTGTCTCTGTGCTGAAGGTAGAGACTGAGGAGTTTGATCATATATCAGACACTAAGAAGAGATGAGACACTGAATGTGTGAGAGAAGGCCCAGCTGGGTGTTATTAGGAATATATGTTGTGGTTTACATTTCTCACCACGCAGATCAAGCAGACATAAGGCTCTCTCTGGAAACCCATCTGCCAGCCACATTACATACATTTTCTGTCTTCATTTCTTTTTGATTTATAATTACTTTCAACTCTGGGCTCTCTTTTGTGCAGATTGTGTGTGTGGTTAATTGATCTTCCAGAGAGGGGACTAAAGCAATAACAACAAAAACAGACGGAATCAGTCGGCG
>NC_059204.1:34014927-34017427 GCF_020615455.1 Coregonus clupeaformis | reverse complement strand
GGAGAGGAGAGAGGAGGAGAGGAGAGGAGAGAGAGGAGAGGAGAGAGAGAAGGGCAGAGAATAGGAGAGGAGAGGAGAGAAGAGAAGAGAAGAGAAGAGAAGAGAAGAGAAGAGAAGAGTAGAGAAGAGAAGAGAAGAGAAGAGAAGAGAAGAGAAGAGAGGAGAAGAGAAGAGAAGAGGAGAGAAGAGAAGAGAAGAGAAAAGAAGGGAGAGAGAGAAGAGGAGAGGAGAGAAAGAGAAGAGAAGAGAAGAGAAGAGAAGAGAAGAGAAGAGAAGAGAAGAGAAGAGGAGAGAAGAGAAGAGAAGGGGAAGAGAAGGTGAGAGAAGAGAGAAAGGTGAGAGAAGAGAAGAGAAGAGAAGAGAAGAGAAGAGAAGAGAAGAGAAGAGAAGAGAAGAGGAAGAGAAGAGAAGATAAAGAAAGAGGAAGAGGGAAGAAGAAGAGAAGAGAAGAGAAGAGAAGAGAAGAGAAGAGAAGAGAAGAGAAGAGAAGAGAAGAGAAGAGAAGAGAATAAAAGAGAAGACAAGACAAGACAAGACAAGACAAGACAAGACAAGACAAGACAAGACAAGAGAAGAGAAGAGAAGAGGAGAGGAGAGGAGAGGAGAGGAGAGGAGAGGAGAGTAGAGGAGGAGAGGAGAGGAGAGGGAGAGGAGAGGAGAGGAGGAGAGAAGGAAGAGAAGAGAAGAGAAGAGAAGAGAAGAGAGAAGAGAAGAGAAGAGAAGAGGAAGAGAAGAGAAGAGAAGAGAAGAGAGAGAGAAGAGAAGAGAAGAGGAGAGGAGAGGAGAGGAGAGAGAGGAGAGGAGAGAGAGGGGAGAGGAGAGGAGAGAGAGGAGAGGAGGAGAGGAGAGGAGAGAGGAGAGAGGGGGAAGAGAATAGGAGAGGAGAGGAGAGAAGAGAAGAGAAGAGAAAGGAGAAGAGAAGAGAAGAGAAGAGAAGAGAAGAGAAGAGAAGAAGAAGAGAAGAGAAGAGAAGAGAAGAGAAGAGGGAGAGAAGAGAAGAGAAGAGGAGAGAGAGAAGAGAAGAGAAGAGAAGAGAAGAGAAGAGAAGAGAAGATAAGATAAGAGAAGAGAAGAGAAGAGAAGAGAAGAGAAGAGAAGAGAAGAGAAGATAACAGAAGAGAAGAGAAGAGAAGAGAAGAGAAGAGAAGAGACAAGAAGAGAAGAGAAGAGAATAAAAGAGAAGAGAAGACAAGACAAGACAAGAGAAGAGAAGACAAGACAAGACAAGACAAGACAAGAGAAGAGAAGAGAAGAGAAGAGAAGAGAAGAGAAGAGAATGGGAGAGAAGAGAAGGGGAGAGAAGGGAGAGAAGAGATGAGAAGAGAAGGGGAGAGAAGAGAAGGAGAGAGAGTAGAACAGAAAGAAGAGAAAGAGAAGAGAAGAGAAAGAGAAGAGAAGAGAAGAGAAGAGAAGAGAAGAGAAGAGGGAAGAGTAAGAGAAGAGGAGAAGATGTAAGAGAAGGGGGAGAGAACAGGAGAGAGAGGAGAGAAAGAGAAGAGAAAGAGAAGAGAAGAGAAGAGAAGAGAAGAGAAGAGGAGAGAAGAGAAGAGAATAGAAGAGGAGAAAGAGAGAGAAGGGGAGAGTAAGGTGAGAGAAGAGAAGAGAAGAGAAGAGAAGAGAAGAGAAGAGAAGAGAAGAGAAGAGAATAGAAGAGAAGAGAAGAGAAGAGAAGAGACATTTGAAGAGAAGAGAAGAGAATAAAAGAGAAGAGAAGACAAGACAAGACAAGACAAGACAAAACAAGACAAGACAAGAGAAGAGAAGAGAGAAGAGAAGAGAAGAGAAGAGAAGAGAAGAGAAGAGAAGGGGAGAGAAGAGAAGGGGAGAGAAGGGAGAGAAGAGATGAGAAGAGAAGGGGAGAGAAGAGAAGGGGAGAGAGAATAGAATAGAATAGAATAGAAGAGAAGAGAAGAGAAGAGAAGAGAAGAGAAGAGAAGAGAAGAGAAGAGAAGAGAAGAGAAGAGAAGAGAAGAGAAGAGAAGAGAAGAGAAGAGAAGGGGGAGAGAACAGGAGAGGAGAGAAGAGAAGAGAAGAGAAGAGAAGAGAAGAGAAGAGAAGAGAAGAGAAGAGAAGAGAAGAGAAGAGAAGAGAAGAGGAGAGAAGAGAAGAGAATAGAAGAGGAGAGAAGGTGAGAGAAGAGAAGAGAAGAGAAGAGAAGAGAAGAGAAGAGAAGAGAAGAGAAGAGAAGAGAAGAGAAGAGAAGAGAAGAGGAGAGGAGAGGAGAGGAGAGGAGAGGAGAGGAGAGGAGAGGAGAGGAGAGGAGAGGAGAGGAGAGGAGAGGAGAGAAGAGAAGAGAGAGAGAAGAGGAGAGAAGAGAAGAGAAGAGAAGACAAGACAAGACAAGACAAGAGAAGAGAAGAGAAGAGAAGAGAAGAGAAGAGAAGAGAAGAGAAGAGAAAGAGAAGAGAAGAGAAGAGAAGAGAAGAGAAGAGAAGAGAAGAGAAGAGAAAAAGAAAAGAAAGAAGAGAAGAAAAGAAGAGAAGAAAGAGAAGAGAAGAGA
>NC_059204.1:33997427-34009927 GCF_020615455.1 Coregonus clupeaformis | reverse complement strand
GAGAGAGAGAGAGAGAGAGAGAGAGAGAGAGAGAGAGAGAGAGAGAGAGAGAGAGAGAGAGAGAGAGAGAGAGAGAAGAGCATGAAACCGGCAACCGTTAGTCAAGTCTCTGTCTTCTGTCTAGTTGTGTTCACTCTCTCCTCTCCTCTCCTCTCCTCCCCTGTGTCAGACTCTGTTCAATCTCTCCTCTCCTCTCCTCTCCTCTCCTCTCCTCTCCTCTCCTCTCCTCTCCTCTCCTCTCCTCTCCTCTCCTCTCCTCTCCTCTCCTCTCCTCTCCTCTCCTCTCCTCTCCTGTGTCAGAGTCTGACATTGTGAGTGGTACTCTTCAACACATCGACAAGTCTCCACTGATTCCTGTTTATGGGCCGTCAGGGAAACACTCTCCACACTGAACGATTGCAGAGGGACAGCGGGAGGAGGAAGAGAGGAGAGGAGGACAAACTGTCGACAACGCAGTCCGAAACGTAAACAACATGTTTATTGATTTGATCACTTGTCCTGAATGAAGGGCTTTTATGAGTGGTCTAAGCCGTCTGCACTGCAGCAGCTAAGGATTTGTTGTTGAAAAGTGTTAAGTGTGTCAGAGTGGTGTAAAGAGCACACACACTCCCACACACAGTCCCACCCACACACACGCACGCACGCACACACACACACCCACCCGAAGTGAGCATGCTATTGTTGGACTGGAGCCATAGCTCCCCACACACCTGGAGAGGCTGTGTGTTAGAGGAGGTAAACACAGGGCTTGAGTGGGGGTGGGGGAACAGCATGGACAAGTGTGTGTGTGTGTGTGTGTGTGTGTACTGAGAGTGTGTGTGTGTGTTCATTAAGCCTGCTCTTCATGGCCTCTCCTCATCATCAGCTCTGCAGGGCTGATCAGTATCAGGGGTACAGGGGAAGCGGGGGACTGGTTGGGTGATATCGGGGGGACTGTAGGCCCTGAAAGCAGGGAGCAAACCCAGTCTCACCCCTGGCACCTCCGGTATGGGAAAGCTGTAATTAGAAACACACTGTGGGGCGCCGGCACTTCCTACACGGGACCAATGGCCGGACAACACTCCAACCAACCAGCCTCTGAGAACAGCACAGAAAACTGAGGACAGCAGACTGGAGCAGTAGTTATATTTAGGCTATACTCCAGAGCTATGGGGTGAGGAGAGAGAGAAGAGGGTCTACTTATACCTCTGTGTGTGCCCTCTGAAATAAACCCTGGGATGAGGGTTGAGGGTGGGTAAACACAAATGAACAGAACCAATACAAAAATGGGTCACACTGTCCACAGGAACAGCTACGGGTAAAGGAGAGAGAGGGTTGAGGGGGGAGAGGAGAGAGAGGGCTGAGGGGGGAGAGGAGAGAGGGGTTGAGGGGGGGAGTGGAGAGAGGGCTGAGGGGGGAGAGGAGAGAGGGCTGAGGGGGAGTGGAGAGAGGGCTGAGGGGGGAGAGGAGAGAGGGCTGAGGGGGGAGAGGAGAGAGGGCTGAGGGGGGAGAGGAGAGAGGGCTGAGGGGGGAGGGAGAGAGGGCTGAGGGGGGAGAGGAGAGAGGGCTGAGGGGGAGTGGAGAGAGGGCTGAGGGGGAGAGGAGAGAGGGCTGGGGGGAGAGGAGAGAGAGGGCTGAGGGGGAGAGAGAGAGGGCTGAGGGGGGAGAGGAGAGAGAGGGCTGAGGGGGGAGTGGAGAGAGGGCTGAGGGGGAGAGGGGAGAGAGGGTTGAAGGGGGAGAGGAGAGAGGGTTGAGGGGGTAGAGGGAGAGAGGGTTGAGGGGGAGTAGAGAGAGAGGGTTGAGGGGGAGAGGAAAGAGAGGGCTGAGGGGAGAGGAGAGAGAGGGCTGAGGGGGAGAGGGGAGAGAGGGCTGAAGGGGGAGTAGAGAGAGAGGGTTGAGGGGGAGAGGAGAGAGGGGTTGAAGGTGAGAGGGAGAGAGGGCTGAGGGGGAGAGGAGAGAGAGGGTTGAGGGGGAGAGGAGAGAGGGGGTTGAGGGGGAGAGGAGAGAGAGGGTTGAGGGGGAGAGGAGAGAGACGGTTGATGGGAGAGAGGAGAGAGAGGATTGAGGGGTGAGGAGAGAGAGGGCTGAGGGGGAGAGGGGAGAGAGGGCTGAGGGGGGAGAGGAGAGAGAGGGTTGAGGGGGAGAGGAGAGAGGGGGTTGAGGGGGAGAGGAGAGAGAGGGTTGAGGGGAGAGAGGAGAGAGAGGTTTGAGGGGGTGAGGAGAGAGGGGGTTGAGGGGGAGAGGGGAGAGAGGGTTAAGGGAGGGAGGAAAGAGAGAGGGGGCTCTTCTATCAATGTGTCCCAGATGTAGACTATAGGGTTAGGTCTACATACTGTACACACTCACGTACCTAGTCACACTTCATCAAAGCCATACTAACCCTGATTGCAAGGTCTACTCATCCCGAACATTAATGTAGTAGCAATAACACAATATATTCCCCTCACTGAAGACTCACCCTAACAGTAGCTCACTGTAGCTAATCATCCATGTATGGTTCCCTTCACTCTCTAGAGCTCTATGCACTATATCCCCTGTACTCAGTAGTTCCCCTGTCAGCCCCAAGCCACAGGTCTCCAGTCCTACATGGCAGCTAATTGAGTGGATCAGAAGAGCTGCGCTGAATAAATAGCAGCTGAATTTGTTCCTGTGTTCGGCCCCTGTGATGACTGGAGAGCTCCAGGAGATGGGAGTGTGTGTGCTGGTGTGTGTGAGGCGTACAAAGCACAGATGAGAGACCAATCTAGCCCCGGCACACACACACACACACACACACACACACACACCAGCGATGTCTTTAAAGCACACAGCCATCAGCGTTTTACATGCTGTTAAACTGGCCCTTAGACTGGCCTTTCATATTCAGATCTTCAGCTGTGAGGGAGCATGAAGACATGGCACCACCAGCGAGAGGCTTTATATCATTACACCTTTTAATGTCTGAGGCAGGACCACTCCTCATCATCACTAAGACAAGGTCAAATTCAAGTGGAATGTATTGTGCAGGAGAAAATGACATATTCTAACAGTGCTTTTGTTTTTGCTGATAAAAATGCAAACGATGTTATGTGATTGTGTCAGTTGAACTAACACAGGGCTTTAGTTTCCTATAAAGTTTCCAAAGCAAAATTGCAAAAGTCTTGCTTCATATTTCTGGAAGAACTACACTTCACAGTATTTCAACAACTGCAGAATTCTGTTTGGTCCAGATGGTTTATTGATATTTCCATCAGTGTTTTGTGAGTTGGTTTTATCTGGG
This sequence comes from Coregonus clupeaformis, assembly GCF_020615455.1. Lineage (NCBI taxonomy): Eukaryota > Metazoa > Chordata > Actinopteri > Salmoniformes > Salmonidae > Coregonus > Coregonus clupeaformis. The sequence continues at coordinate 34,006,689 of NC_059204.1, read as the reverse complement.
GGGGGGGGTATGACCTTTACCACAGCTGGCATAGTTGGACTGGCTGGCTTTTATCTGTCATGATAGAAATCTAGAGAATCTACAGTACTGTAAAGACACAATACAATACCAAGGACACTGACACTATGGTCAGTATGGATGGGGTGTTTGTGTGGAGGAATGAGAGGGTGTGTGTGTGTGTGTGTGTGTGTGTGTGTGTGTGTGTGTGTGTGTGTGTGTGTGTGTGTGTGTGTGTGTGTGTGTGTGTGTGTGTGTGTGTGTGTGTGTGTGTGTGTGTGTGTGTGTGTGTGTCATCATGTACTCACCTCACTCCAGACCAGCATGGTGCCAAAGATGACCTGGAGGCCGTCAAAGAAGTTGTCCCCTATGATGATGACAGTTGCGCCCCCTGTTGTCCAGCCCTCACTAGGGCTGATGGCTTTGATGCAGGGGGCAGCTGCTTCCAGGCACAGGGCAGAGCAGGGGGAGAGAAGAAGGGGTGAGGGGAGGGGAGGGGAGGGGAAGAGAGGAGAAGGAGGGGAGGGGAGAGGGAGAGGAGAAGGGAGGGAAGGGGAGGGCAGGGGACAGAAGAAGGGGTGAGGGGAGGGCAGGGGGAGAGGAGAAGGGAGGGGAGGGCAAGGGGAGAGAAGAAGGGGTGAGGAGAGGGGAGGGGGAGAGGAGAGGAGAAGGAAGGAGAGGAGGAGAGGAGGAGAGGAGAAGGAGGGGAGGAGAGGAGGACAGGAGAAGGAGGGGAGGAGAAGGAGGGGAGGAGAGGAGGAGAGGAGAAGGAGGGGAGGAGAGGAGGACAGGAGAAGGAGGGGAGGAGAGAGGGAGAGACAGACAGGCAGCTTACGGTTAGACCACCTCAGTCTAGGAGGTTAGTTACACAGTTGAGAAACAGAATCAAATAAGCCCTATACTATCTAATAATACTGTATCTATATAATACCTAATACCTTATAAAGTACATGTTACACTGATGACAAACAGGAACAGGACATACAGGGACAGGATATATAGGGACATGACATATAGGGACAGGACATACAGGGACAGGATATATAGGGACATGACATATAGGGACAGGACATACAGGGACAGGACATACAGGGACAGGACATACAGGGACAGGACATATAGGGACAGGACATATAGGGACAGGACATACAGGGACAGGACATATAGGGACAGGACATATAGGGACAGGACATACAGGGACAGGACATATAGGGACATGACATATAGGGACAGGACATACAGGGACAGGACATATAGGGACAGGACATATAGGGACAGGACATACAGGGACAGGACATACAAGGACAGAATATACAGGGACAGGACATATAGGGACAGGACATACAGGGACAGGACATACAGGGACATGACATACAGGGACATGACATATAGGGACAGGACATATAGGGACAGGACATATAGGGACAGGACATATAGGGACAGGACATACAGGGACAGGACATATAGGGACAGTACATATAGGGACAGGACATACAAGGACAGGACATACAGGGACAGGACATACAGGGACAGGACATATAGGGACAGTACATATAGGGACAGGACATACAAGGACAGGACATACAGGGACAGGACATACAGGGACAGGACATATAGGGACGGGACATATAGGGACAGGACATATAGGGACAGGACATACAAGGACAGGACATACAGGGACAGGACATATAGGGATAGGATATATAGGGACGCCTGACGGGCCGCCCCCAGGTGGTAAGGGTAGGTAACAACACATCTGCCACACTGATTCTCAACACGGGGGCACCTCAGGGGTGTGTGCTCAGTCCGCTCCTGTACTCCCTGTTCACCCATGACTGTATGGCAAGGCACGACTCCAACACCATCATTAAGTTTGCCGACGACACAACAGTGGTAGGCCTGATCACCGACAACGATGAGACAGCCTATAGGGAGGATGTCAGAGACCTGGCCGTGTGGTGCCAGGATAACAACCTCTCCCTCAAAGTGACCAAGACAAAGGAGATGATTGTGGACTACAGGAAAAAAAAGAGGACTGAGCACGCCCCCATTCTCATCGACAGGGCTGTAGTGGAACAGGTTGAGAGCTTCAAGTTCCTTGGTTTCCACATCACCAACGAACTATCATGGTCCAAACACACCAAGACAGTCGTGAAGAGGGCACGACAAAGCCTATTCCCCCTCAGGAGACTGAAAAGATTTGGCATGGGTCCTCAGATCCTCAAATAATTCTACAGCTGCACCATCGAGAGCATCCTGACTGGTTGCATCACCGCCTGGTATGGCAACTGCTCGGCCTCCGACCGCAAGGCACTACAGAGGGTAGTGTGTACGGCCCAGTACATCACTGGGGACAAGCTTCCTGCCATCCAGGACCTCTATACCAGGCGGTGTCAGAGGAAGGCCCTCAAAATTGTCAAAGACTGCAGCCACCCTATTCACAGACTGTTCTCTCTGCTACCGCACGGCAAGCGGTACCGGAGTGCCAAGTCTAGGTCCAAAAGACTTCTCAACAGCTTCTACCCCCAAGCCATAAGAATCCTGAACAGCTAATCATGGCTACCCTGACTATTTGCACTGCCCCCCCACCCCCACCCCCCACCCCATCTTTTTACGCTGCTGCTACTCTGTTCATTATTTATGCATAGTCACTTTAACTCTACCCACATGTACATATTACTTCAACTACCTCAACTAGCCGGTGCCCCCGCACATTGACTCTGCACCGGTACCCCCCTGTATATAGCCTCCCTACTGTTATTTTATTTTACTTCTGCTCTTTTTTTCTCAACACTTTTTTGTTGTTGTTTTATTCTACTTTTTTATTAAAAAATAAATGCACTGTTGGTTAAGGGCTGTAAGTAAGCAGTTCACTGTAATGTCTGCACCTGTTGTATTCGGCGCATGTGGCCAATACAATTTGATTTGATTTGATTTGACAGGATATTAGCAGGAGCACTGAGCCTTCAAGGGATGCAGGCTAAGTGGTCCCAATCTCAGAAAGCAAGGACATTCCATGTTCTAGATTATGTGTGGTGTGTGGTGTGTGTGAGTATACATGAAGTACAACAATCCACCTCATAAAGACACAACTCTGGATATAGACCCATGCTAGGTAATGTATTCCCTGCATGTGGAGGGAGGGAGGCTGTAACGTAGATCATGTTGTACCTCAACACCGTATCACAGGAGGTATGGCTACAGTCCCAGGCCACAGTGAGGTTAGGGGCATCCTAACACTCTCCCACGGGAACACAGGGTCACAGGGCTCGCTGTGTGTGTGTGTATTTGTGTGCGTGTGTGTGTGTGCGTGTGCGCGCGTGTGTGCGTGTGTGTGTGTGTGTGTGTTAGAAAGAGGGCTCTTGGGATTTGACACTTCTCAGGCAAAAGCAGGAAACAAAAAACATACAAAAACCTCCCACAGCTGGATCCAACTAAGAGTGTAGCGCTGCACTCCACACACACTCCACACACACACCCTAGAAGAGTGATGGTGGTTTTAACAGCTCTGAATGGAGATCAGGCAGAAAAGCAGCGGATCAATTACAGCTGGAACTCACAGAGACCTCTTTAAAGGCCTTTAACACTGCTGCAAAAAAACACCTCTCTCTCTCGCTCTCTCTCTCTCTCTCTCTCTCTCTCTCTCTCTCTCTCTCTCTCTCTCTCTCTCTGTCTTTCGCGTGGTTACAGGGTTAAAAAAGAAACAACTCAGAGGTTAACGGTATAGGCATTCATTCCAGGTGGTTAAAAACAACTCACTGGGTATCGTCAGTATTCATAGTAGTCTTAGTGCTTGCTAGAGCATTGTGAACTGCGCCCAGTACAGTATTCACTTAGCTCACCTTAGTTTACACGTTTACTAAATGCCAAGGTGTCATTCACCTTAATGAGAAATGAACAGGGGCCAGCCATTGGCCAGGCTGGGAGGGAGGGAGGGGACCAGGATACATACAGTTCTATACTGTATCTGCTTACTGTACATTGTACGTTGTGGCTACAGAGTGCTTTACTAGAGCACTAAGTTGGGGGTCCATAGAGGTTGTGTCTGGGAATATGCTGTTTGTTGTACAGTACAGTACAGTACAGTAGAGTAATCCAATCGTCAGTATTGTGTCTCTAAACAGAGCTACAGACTACATGGTGTTATAATACCATTCAGTATGTAGACTAAAGCAATTGTACACAAGAGGGTGTGTTAAACGACTGTTTTAGCACGGCTGTGCTGCGGTCATAAAAGGAGCACAGAGCAAGTCCTTCTTTACACTATGGAAGGTCTTCTCTCCCTTAATAATCACAGCCTTCTTTGGTTTACTGAAAAATGACTAACTTTCAATACTCAAATGAACTTTATTTGACATGTATTGTGGATGTCCGTTTAGCGAGAGGACTGTAATTCACCAGTATTCAGCAGGATGAATTGAGATGAGCCCTTATCTCCGGGCTGAGACTGAGTCTTCGACCATAATGCAATTTGGCCCGGTGGTAAACTGGGAGGGATGAGGAAGGTCTGGGCCAGCAATCTGTGACAATCATCTTGGCCTAAGTCGCCTGTTTTGCCCGCGTTGAAATTATGCGTGGATTAACCAGATGGAGAAGCGGCAATCCATCTGATAGGATTAAACTTTCCCAGCCTTTCTCCTCGCCATCTGGTTCCCGTGCTGCTCGCTCGCTGTGCAACATGCTACACACACACATACAGTAAACACACACACACACACACACAATGAAATGCATACTGAACATACAAGAAAACATTTTAACCCTGGCATGATCATGTGCTAAAAGACAGACAGAAATATGGACACACATGGACAGCCACACACACAGACAGCCAGACACACGGACAGCCACACACACGGACAGCCACACACACGGACAGCCACACACACGGACAGCCACACACACGGACAGCCACACACACGGACAGCCACACACACAGAGAGCCACACACACAGAGAGCCATACATATGGACAGCCACACACACAGACAGCCACACACACAGACAGACAGAAACACAGACAGACAGACACACAGACATACAGCCACACAAACAGACAGCCACACAGACAGACAGCCACACAGACAGCCATACACATGGACAGCAACACACACGGACAGCCACACACACAGACAGCCACAGATATGGACAGCCACACACACAGACAGACAGCCACACAGACAGACAGCCACACAGACAGACAAACAGAAACACAGACAGACAGCCACACAGACAGACAGCCACACTGACAGCCAGCCAGACAGACAGCCACACAGACAGACAGCCACACATACAGACAGCCACACAACATACAGACAGACAGCCACACAGACAGACAGCCACATAGCCACACAGACAGACAGACAGACAGACACACAGACAGACAGCCACACTGACAGAAAGCCACACAGGCAGACAGCCACACAGACAGACAGACAGACAGCCACACAGACAGACAGCCACACAGACAGACAGCCACACAGCCAGACAGACAGCCACATAGCCACACAGCCACACAGACAGACAGCCACGCAGACAGACAGCCACACAGCCAGACAGACAGACAGCCAGACAGACAGACAGCCACACAGACAGACAGACAAACAGACAGGCAGGCAGAACAGACAGACAGACAGACAGACAGACAGACAGACAGACAGACAGACAGACAGACAGACAGACAGACACGTGAGGCCACTCATTAACAGTAACTCCACCAGGGACAGATTGCTGTCCCTCCTCTTTCATCAGGTCGCCTGGGGACTTCCACTACCCTGGGAGCTCCTTTTTTCTGATCTCCCTCCCTCTCTTTCTCTCTCTCCATGGCCAGTCTTCTCCTGTCTTCCCTGCTCCATGATTCTTGTAGCAGACGGCCCTTTGTCTGCAAGCTGCTGGGGACATGTGGATGGAAGTGTGTGTGTGTGTGTGTTTGGGAGGGGGGTCTCAGGACTCTCAGATCCATCCACGAGAGAGAGGGAGAGAGAGAGCACTAGAATGCTATTTGGCCCTAAACAGAGAGTACACAGTGGCAGAATACCTGACCACTGTGCAGTGGCGGCTCCTGAAAAAATTCTCAGGAGGGGCAATTTTTCTGATGATTTAGGTGACCTACACACATTTTAAAAAAGATATGTCCAGCAACAACATGAAGACAGGGGCAGCATATAAGTCAATACCAGAAGCATTTATTGACTGATCTGGGGAGATGGATTCCAGTTTCTGTGACAGATTATAAATAATCTCTGATGCCTTTGTTATATTAGCTTTTGGTTGAATGTACTGTCGTAGTAAATATATAATGTTATAGCTTGGTCTGACTAAAATCTTGTGCATGACCCATTTTGTGTTGGGCGTTTGTTTTCAATCAATGCTGTTCCTATCCTATAACAATGGACAAAAGAGTCCTATCTTGTCAGCCTTGTCAGCAGGTGGCCAAGGACAACACCCACGCCATAGGTCTCTCAGTTCTTCCAACTCACGAGTTCTTGCTCTGAGGACACACACACACACACACACACACACACACATCATCACTGATAACACACACACACACACACATCATCACTGTTAAACACACACACACACACACACACAAAAATCCCCTCTCTTTAGGCTGAACATTTGAAGACAGAGAACCCGACTCAGAGCCAATGCAACAGTGGAGGGGACCTCGCCCAACTCATCAGGACCAATCAGAAGATCAGAACTACTAGATTCAACCTACATCATTTATTGTATAAAATGTCTGCACACAATGTTTTCGGGGCTCTCTTCTCCCTAAGAGTTTGACCGAACGAGTCCGTGCACGCGATTCCAGATATCTTTACCTCTGAATAAACTGCCTTTATTATACCATATCCACCCTGTCCAAAGTCTCTACTTGGTCTCAGTTCTCCAGTAAACTTGTGATTATCAACAGTACACAACGGTAACAAACAATTGGGGGAACTCACGGGGCAGATAGTAAGGTCGCAATGACACAGAAAGCAGTTCAATGTCGGGGGTACAGAGTCGCCTCTCTTACCAGGATCGCGGTCCGCTCTGACCAGGGTGAAGCCGGCCGGCTCCACTTCTCTGTCCGGGACTCTGTCATCCAGCCAAGTCTCCCAGCTGTATTGGATTCCGCTGCCAGCAGCGTTTTCATTATTTAGTCCGTTCGTAGCGGGTATGTACACGATCAACAAGATCAGTCCAAAATCCACCACTGGAAATCCATGGTTGGCAGAATGTTTGTAAACTAAGTCTACAAATTAAAAACATAAAATAACGCCACACTGCAGGTCGCAACAGAGACGCTGCTAGCCGCTATTGTCTTAGTTACGTTCATGGTTACGTCACGTATGACGAAAGCGCGTAAGTGCAAGCCCACAGACACCCATAGAGAATGTATTGAAAGCTTTGAAATTTGAAAAAAATAGATTTTACATGACAGGCTATGAGAGACTTCTGGGCGATTTTCAACCTGACTGAAATCGCCCCAAAAACGGGCGGGGCCATTTGAAGCACGACTTTAGCCTGATTTGACATTTAGTGGCTGGCAGATCAGACGTGAACACTGATAACTACTGTTGCCGTGATATAATTGATTAGAAAAAAAATCCCTTCCTTTTCCCGTTTGGCAGTGCGTCGCCCATATCGCCCTATTGAACAGGCCGTCCCTGCCACTGTGACTGACCCAAACTTAAGGAAAGCTTTGACTATGTACAGACTCAGTGAGCATAGCCTTGCTATTGAGAAAGGCCGCCGTAGGCAGACCTGGCTCTCAAGAGAAGACAGGCTATGTGCACACTGCCCACAAAATGAGGTGGAAACTGAGCTGCACTTCCTAACCTCCTGCCAAATGTATGACCATATTAGAGACACATATTTCCCTCAGATTACAGCGATCCACAAAGAATTCGAAAACAAACCCAATTTTGATAAACTCCCTTATCTACTGGGTGAAAAACCACAGTGTGCCATCACAGCTGCAAGATTTGTGACCTGTTGCCACAAGAAAAGGGCAACCAGTGAAAAACAAACACCATTGTAAATACAACCCATATTTATGTTTATATAATTTCCCATTTGTACTTTAACTATTTGCACATTGTTACAACACTGTATATATACATAATATGACATTTGAAATGTCTTTATTCTTTTGAAACTTCTGAGTGTAATGTTTACTGTTAATATTTATTGTTTATTTCACTTTTGTTTACTATCTACTTCACTTGCTTTGGCAATGTTAACACACGTTTCCCATGCCAATAAAGCCCTTAAATTGAAATTGAATTGAGAGAGAGAGAGAGAGAGAGAGAGAGAGAGAGAGAGAGAGAGAGAGAGAGAGAGAGAGAGAGAGAGAGAGAGAGAGAGACAGAGAGAGAGAGAGAGAGAGAGAGAGAGAGAGAGAGAGAGAGAGAGAGAGAGAGAGAGAGAGAGAGAGAGAGAGAGAGAGATAGAGATGAGAGAGAGAGAGAGAGAGAGAGAGAGAGAGAGAGAGAGAGAGAGAGAGAGAGAGAGAGAGAGAGAGAGAGAGAGAGAGAGAGAGAGAGAGACAGAGAGAGAGAGAGAGAGAGAGAGAGAGAGAGAGAGAGAGAGAGAGAGAGAGAGAGAGAGAGAGAGAGAGAGAGAGAGAGAGAGAGAGAGAGAGAGAGAGAGAGAGAGAGAGAGAGAGAGAGAGAGAGAGAGAGAGAGAGAGAGAGAGAGAGAGAGAGAGAGAGAGAGAGAGAGAGAGAGAGAGAGAGAGAGAGAGAGAGAGTGAGACCTGCTGTATTTCTCCTTCTTGTCACACAGGGAGATGGAGGAGGAAGACTAGACTGTAGCACTAACACCATGTCATTTAAATCTCTATAAGAGGGACTTATTCTATTTTCAGGCCAAAGCAGCCTCATCTCACGACCCCAGGAGGGGCATATCACCCCATCCAATGCCACTAGAGAATAAGCACATCACATGTTCTATCTGATAAGGAATATGAGAAAACATATTTTGCCTCACTCCTAAATCCTTCTGCTACAAAATTTGAAAGTGATTGGATTTGTCTAAACAGCCCAGTGGCCGTGGAGATGGCATACGTGGATGTATTGTTAAGGCATTAAGTGTTCCTTTAAGAGCCACCCGAAAAGCCTTTTTGCTCGGGTAATGAGGGAGAATTTTCCTGACTATTTTCTCCATCCATTATTGAGAAGGGTACATGTCAATGGCAATCCATTGTGATGCATATGGCCAATGGAAGGAAGAGGAGACGTGAGGCGTCCTTTATGGTGTGTGTATGTCTGTGT
>NC_059204.1:33987427-33992427 GCF_020615455.1 Coregonus clupeaformis | reverse complement strand
TCTCTCCTTCTCTCCTTCTTTCATTCTCTCCCTCTCTGCCCTCTCTCCCTCTCTCCCCTATCACCCTCTCTCCTTGGGCCCCGGAACTGCTGGCTGATAGACTGACATGCAGATTAATTTCATTAAAAGCGTCCCTCATTTGAGCGCCCAGAGACAATAGGAGGTAGCTAATGGGTTGGTGCTGCTGAGTGCTGAGTCCATTACTGTGGGCCAATAGGAACCGGACTGGACTGGGCTGAGCTGTGCTGGGCTAGGAGGACTCCCCTGGTGCTCAGAAGAGCCTCTCATTTCAATTGCTCTGCAGCTTCAAAAAGCTCCTGCCTCTCTTGAAAAGGACTTGGCAAACACCAGCGCTAGTCTCCCTGGGACAGACACGCATATTCTCTTCAAGCAGCCACACAGCCCCCCCTCTCTGCTTAACTCCCTGCCCCAATCCCCACACAGCCCTCCATCTCTGCCTAACTCCCTGCCCCAATCCCCACAGCAGCTCACAGCTCTACCTCCCCTCTATCTGTTTCCTTCATTGTCAACCCCTCTCTCTCTATCTCCCTCTCACTCTCCTTATTTCTCTCTCTCTCTCTCTCTCTCTCTCTCTCTCTCTCTCTCTCTCTCTCTCTCTCTCTCTCTCTCTCTCTCTCTCTCTCTCTCTCTCTCTCTCGTAGTCTGAGTATCTTACATAGTTATTAGTGATTTCTCAGTCCTCAGGCATGTCACTGGCTGGGCTGAGGACACAAGGGAGATGTTTGCACATCTTCTCAGAGAATGAAGAGACCACATTTCTGTGGCGTTGGTGTTGCATTGCATATGCCGGTAATGAGGGTACTGTAGTGTATGTATATACATCCCTCCCCTGACTGCCTGCCTCTCCTCCACACCACACTGGCCTACAGTGTGTGAGTTGTGGATGGTCCGGCTACTTATTAAGCCCAGGGAAACACAGGCCTGTCGACTGAAGTGCCACTACAATAGAGCCCAACAATTAGAGTCAAAGAGGAACGATAGACAGTGTAACATGCAGAGCACCACCGCAATGTCTGTCCCACCACAGAGAGGATTACAGCAACTGTTTAAACGCTAAGGGCATCTCCATATGAGAGACACACACACACACACACACACACACACATACATACATACACACAGGCACATGTGCCTGTGTAATAAATCTGTCAGCAGAATTGGGGTCTAGTATATCTCCATTGGGTCTCAAGTGTTCACTCCCTAATTCTGCTCAGGCTAAGGAAATAGATGGATAGCCTTATCCACTGCCTGCACTCCACCTTGCATCTCCTCCCCCACCTTTCTCTCAACCCCTAAATAAAATAACAAGAGAGAGCAGCGGATTGGTTGTGTGTGTGAGAGAGAGGGGGGGAGAGAGAGTGAGAGAGAGAGAGAGAGAGAGAGAGAGAGAGAGAGAGAGAGAGAGAGAGAGAGAGAGAGAGTGAGAGAGAAATATGGAGAGGGAGAGGGTGAAAGAGAGATAAAAATACAAAGGAAAGGATAGTGGGAGGGAGGGAGGGAGGGAGGGAGGGAGGAGGGAGGGAGGGAGGGAGGGAGGGAGGGAGGGAGGGAGGGAGGGAGGGAGGGAGGTCGATGGTCTTCACTCTGCCTCTGGGGTCCCAATTAAGGCAGACTGAGACGGGGTGGAGGAGAAGAGAGCAGAGGAGAGGAGGAGGAGGAGGAGGAGAGGAGGAGGACGAGAGAAGAGCCTGGCTAACTAACCCTGCTGTCCGAGCCCCTCTCTGTGGCCTGCCAGCCTCCCTCTAGTTACACTGTCACCACTGGACCAGAACCACACGGACACAGACACACATATCAAATGAAATCAAATTGTATTTGTCACATGCGCCGAATACAACAGGTGTAGACCTTACAGTGAAATGCGTACTTACAAGCCAATAACCAACAATGCAGTTTTAAGAAAAATAAGTGTTAAGTAAAAAATAAAAAAGAATTAAAGAGCAGCAGTAAAATAAAATAACATTAGCGAGGCTATATACAGGGGGTACCGGTACAGAGTCAATGTGCGGGGGCACAGGTTAGTCGAGGTAATTTAGGTAATGTGTACATGTAGGTAGAGTTAAAGTGATTATGCATAAATAATAAACACCACATGCCTGAGACCCACCTCAACACTGAGACCTACCTCAACACTGAGACCTACCTCAACACTGAGACCCACCTCAACACTGAGACCCACCTCAACACTGAGACCCACCTCAACACTGAGATCCACCTCAACACTGAGACCCACCTCAACACTGAGACCCACCTCAACACTGAGACCCATCTCAACACTGAGACCTACCTCAACACTGAGACCCACCTCAACACTGAGACCCACCTCAACACTGAGACCCACCTCAACACTGAGACCCACCTCAACACTGAGACCCACCTCAACACTGAGACCCATCTCAACACTGAGACCCACCTCAACACTGAGACCCACCTCAACACTGAGACCCACCTCAACACTGAGACCCATCTCAACACTGAGACCTACCTCAACACTGAGACCCACCTCAACACTGAGACCTACCTCAACACTGAGACCCACCTCAACACTGAGACCCACCTCAACACTGAGACCCACCTCAACACTGAGACCCATCTCAACACTGAGACCCACCTCAACACTGAGACCCACCTCAACACTGAGACCCATCTCAACACTGAGACCTACCTCAACACTGAGACCCACCTCAACACTGAGACCCACTTCAACACTGAGACCTACCTCAACACTGAGACCCACCTCAACACTGAGACCCACCTCAACACTGAGACCCTCCTCAGACCCACCTCAACACTGAGACCCACCTCATCCCTGAGACCCACCTCATCCCTGAAACCCACCTCAACACTGAGACCAAGTTCATCTCTGAGACCCACCTCATCTCTCTACTACACAGCTTGCTGGGAGGCGTAGGGAAATACTGTGGAAACTGGGTATGTAAGAAGGGTGCTGCATCTCTCTTGATGTGTGTATGTACAGTACCAGTCAAAAGTTTGGAAACACCTACTCATTCCAGGGGTTTTCTTTATTTTTACTATTATCTATATTGTAGAATAATAGTGAAGACATCAACACTATGAAATAACACATATGGAATCATGTAGTAACCAAAAAAGCGTTAAACAAATCAAAATATATTTGATATTTGAGATTTTTCAAATAGCCACCATTTGCCTTGATTACAGCTCTGCACACTCTTGGCATTCTCTCAACCAGCTTCATGAGGTAGTCACCTGGAAAGTATTTCAATTATCAGGTGTGCCTTGTTAAAAGTTAATTTGTGGAATTTCTTTCCTTCTTAATGCGTTTGAGCCAATCACTTAGTAAAATACCAAGTCCATATTATGGCAAGAACAGATCAAATAAGCAAAGTGAAATGACAGTCCATCATTACCTTAAGATATGAAGTCAATCCGGAAAATGACAAGAACTTTGAAAGTTTCTTCAAGTGCAGTCGCAAAAACCATCAAGCGTTATGATGAAACTGGCTCTCATGAGGACCGCTACAGGAAAGGAAGATCCAGAGTTACCTCTGCTGCAGAGGATAAGTTCATTAGAGTTAACTGCACCTCAGATTGCAGCCCAAATAAATGCTTCACAGAGTTCAAGTAACAGACACATCTCAACATCAACTGTTCAGAGGAGACTGTGTGAATCAGGCCTTCATGGTCAAATTGCTGCAAAGAAACCACTACTAAAGAACACCAATAATAAGAAGAGACTTCCTTGGGCCAAGAAACACGAACAATGGACATTAGACCGGTGGAAATCTGTCCTTTGGTCTGATGAGTCCAAGTTTGAGATTTCTGGTTCCAACCGTCGTGTCTTTGTGAGACACAGAGTAGGTGAACGGATAAGGAGGATGTGTGATGGTGTGGGGGTGCTTTGCTGGTGACATTGTCAGTGATGTATTTAGAATTCAAGGCACACTTAACCAGCATGGCTACCACAGCATTATGCAGCGATACGCCATCCCGTCTGGTTTGCACTTAGTGGGACTATAATTTGTTTTTCAACAGGACAATGACCCAAAACACACCTCCAGGCTGTGTAGGGGCTATTTGACCAAGAAGGAGAGTGATGGAGTGCTGCATCAGATGACCTGGCCTCCACAATCACCCAAACTCAACCCAATTGAGATGGTTTTGGATGAGTTGGACCGCAGAGTGAAGGAAAAGCAACCAACAAGTGCTGTCACGACTTCAGCCGAGGCTGCCCCCCCTCCTGGTTTGGGCAGGCTTCGGCGTTCGTCGTCACCGGAGTACTAGCTACTGCCAATCCCATTCTCATCACTCCACTTGTCATGTCTTGTCAATCACACACACCTGGTGCTCATTCCCCTAATTAGTAGGTGTATAAGTGTTCCCTCTGTTCCCCTTGTCTTTGTGAGTGATTGTTTTGTTGTGAGAGCGTGTAGCTCGGTTGAGCTACATTTCACTGTGTTATTGCCAAGGTGGATGTTTTCCCTTGTACAGTTTCGTTTGACGCTTGGGGCGTTTGATTTATGAAAACGGATTAAACTCTGGACTTCGGTATTTTACCTCCTGCGCCTGACTCCTTCTTTCACACCTCGTCACAAGTGCTCAGCATATGTGGGAACTCCTTCAAGACTGTTGGAAAAGCATTCCAGGTGAAGCTGGTTGAGAGAATGCCAAGAGTGTGCAAAGCTGTCATCAAGGCAAAGGGTGGCTACTTTGTAGAATCTCAAATATTAAATATATATATATTTTTTTTAACACTTTTGGTTACTACATGATTCCATATGTGTTATTTCATAGTTTTGATGTCTTCACTATTATTCTACAATGCAAAAAATAGTTTAAAAAATTAAGAAAATCCCTTGAATGAGTAGGTGTGTCCAAACTTTTGACTGGTACTGTTTTGATGATGGCAATTTGCATATACTCCAGAATGTCATGAAGAGTGATCAGATGAATTGCAATTAATTGCAAAGTCCCTCTTTGCCATGAAAATGAACTTA
>NC_059204.1:33969927-33982427 GCF_020615455.1 Coregonus clupeaformis | reverse complement strand
AAGTAATGATGGACTGTCGTTTGTTTTTGCTTATTTGAGCTGTTCTTGCCATGATATGGACTTGGTCTTTTACCAAATAGGGCTATCTTCTGTATACCACCCCTACCTTGTCACAACACAACTGATTGGTTCAAATGCGTTAAGAAGGAAAGAAATTCCACAAATTAACTTTTAAGAAGGCACACCTGTTAATTGAAATGCATTCCAGGTGACTACCTCATGAAGCTGGTTGAGAGAATGCCAAGAGTGTGCAAAGCTGTCATCAAGGCAAAGGGTGGCTATTTGAAGAATCTCAAATATAAAATATATTTTGATTTGTTTAACACTTTTTTGGTTACTACATGATTCCATATGTGTTATTTCATAGTTTTGACGTCTTCACTTTTATTCTACCATGTAGAAAATAGTAAAAACTAAAGAAAAGCCCTTGAATGAGTAGGTGTTCTAAAACTTTTGACCAGTAGTGTACATACAAGGGTGACCTAGAAATTGAACCCACAACCCTGGCATTGCAAGTGCCATGCTCTGCCAACTGAGCCATACCGTACCACAATGTGCTATAACCATGGCTTCATAGACCTAATTAGTTCACTACTTCTGCCATACCGTACCACAATGTGCTATAACCATGGCTTTATAGACCTAATTAGTTCACTACTTCTGCCATAAAGGACCACAATGTGCTATAACCATGGCTTTATAGACCTAATTAGTTCACTACTTCTCTCTAGTTCTCTACCTCCTCCTTGTCATCTTTCTGTTTTTTTCCTCTCTGTTTTTCTTTCTTCTGCTCTTGTTAAATGATGAGGATAACAAAGACCCTGCTCTCTCTTTCTTCTCTCTCTCTCTCTCTCTCTCTCTCTCTCTCTCTCTCTCTCTCTCTCTCTCTCTCTCTCTCTCTCTCTCTCTTTTTTTCTCTTCCTATCCTCTCCCGTGTGTCACCGGGGCAGTGTTAGTCTTTGTGTGAGTCTGGGTGTAGGCTAGTACAGTGACAGGCTCCTTTCAGTAGCATCAGAGCAGAGCAGTCTGACTGGGCTGTACAGAGCAGTGCAGAGCAGAGAAGACTTCATTAACAACTATTTTCTTCATTAGCCAGCTGAACACTGAGCTATAGCTGAGCCTGGCTCAGCCTTGTTAATTACCCAGAGAAAGAGAGGCTGAAAGAGAGGCAGGTTTGCACAGAACCCCCCTCTCTCTCTCTCTCAATGCAATTTCAATTTCGATTTCAATTTAAGGGCTTTATTGGCATGGGAAACGTATGTTAACATTGCCAAAGCAAGTGAAGTAGATAGTAAACAAAAGTGAAATAAACAATAAATATGAACAGTAAACATTACACTCAGAAGTTCCAAAAGAATAAAGACATTTCAAATGTCATATTATGTCTATATACAGTGTTGTAACAATGTGCAAATAGTTAAAGTACAAATGGGAAAATAAATAAACATAAATATGGGTTGTATTTACAATGGTGTTTGTTCTTCACTGGTTGCCCTTTTCTTGTGGCAACAGGTCACAAATGTTGCTGCTGTGATGGCACACTGTGGTTTTCACACAGTAGAAAGGAAGTTCATCAAAATTGGGTTTGTTTTCAAATTTTTTGTGGATCTCTATAATCTGAGGGAAATATGTGTCTCTAATATGGTCATACATTTGGCAGGAGATTAGGAAGTGCAGCTCAGTTTCCACCTAATTTTGTGGGCAGTGTGCACATAGTCTGCCTACGGTGGCCTTTCTCAATAGCAAGGCTATGCTCACTGAGTCTGTACATAGTCAAAGGTTTCCTTAAGTTTGGGTCAGTCACAGTGGTCAGGTATTCTGCCACTGTGTACTCTCTGTTTAGAGGAGCCAAATAGCATTCTAGTTTGCTCTGTTTTTTGTTAATTCTTTACAATGTGTCAAGTAATTCTCTTTTTGTTTTCTCATGATTTGGTTGGGTCTAATTGTGTTGTTGTCCTGGGGTTCTGTGGGGTCTGTTTGTGTTTCTGAACAGAGCCCCAGGACCAGCTTGCTTAGGGGACTCTTCTCCAAGTTAATCTCTCTGTAGGTGATGGCTTTGTTATGGAAGGTTTGGGAATCGCTTCCTTTTAGGTGGTTGTAGAATTTAACGTCTCTTTTCTGGATTTTGATAATTAGCAGGTATCGGCCTAATTCTGCTCTGCATGCATTATTTGGTGTTTTACGTTGTACACAGAGGATGTTTTTGCAGAATTCTGCATGCAGAGTCTCAATTTGGTGTTTGTCCCATTTTGTGAAATCTTGGTTGGTGAGCGGACCCCAGACCTCACAACCATAAAGGGCAATGGGTTCTATAACTGATTCAAGTATATTTAGCCAGATCCTAATTGGTATGTCAAATTTTATGTAGAAGGCCCTTCTCTCAGATCGTTCACAGCTTTGTGGAAGTTACCTGTGGCGCTGATGTTTAGGCCGAGGTATGTATAGTTTTTTGTGTGCTTTAGGGCAACGGTGTTTAGATGGAATTTATATTTGTGGCCTGGCAACTGGACCTTTTTTGGAACACCATTATTTTTGTCTTACTGGGATTTACTGTCAGGGCCCAGGTCTGACAGAATCTGTGCAGAATATCTAGGTGCTGCTGTAGGCCCTCCTTGGTTGGTGACAGAAGCACCAGATCATCAGCAAACAGTAGACATTTGACTTCAGATTCTAGTAGGGTGAGGCCGGGTGCTGCAGACTGTTCTAGTGCCCTCGCCAGTTCGTTTATATATATGTTGAAGTGTGGGGCTTAAACTGCATCCCTGTCTCACACCACGGCCCTGTGGAAAGAAATGTGTGTGTTTTTTGCCAATTTTAACCGCACACTTGTTGTTTGTGTACATGGATTTTGTAATGTTGTATGTTTTCCCCCAATCCCACTTTCCATCAATTTGTATAGCAGACCCTCATGCCAAATTGAGTCAAAAGCTTTTTTGAAATCAACAAAGCATGAGAAGACTTTGCCTTTGTTTTGGTTTGTTTGTTGGTCAATTAGGGTCTGCAGGGTGAATACATGGTCTGTCGTACGGTAATTTGGTAAAAAACCAATTTGACATTTGCTCAGTACATTGTTTTCACTGAGGAAATGAACTAGTCTGCTGTTAATGATAATGCAGAGGATTTTCCCAAGGTAGCTGTTGACGTTCTGTGGCTGGTTGGTGTGAGTCATGTGTATTCATCTGGCCTCTCTCTCTCTCTCTCTCTCTCTCTCTCTCTCTCTCTCTCTCTCTCTCTCTCTCTCTCTCTCTCTCTCTCTCTCTCTCTCTCTCTCTCTCTCTCTCTCTCTCTCTCTCTCTCTCTCTCTCTCTCTCTCTCTCTCTCTCTCTCAATAATTGAGTTGTTGGGCCTGTCATCACCTCCCCCTCCCCAGGCCAGGCCCAAAGAGCAGCTGTGTCTCTCAATCAGAGGGAGCAGCTTTGAGCTTGGCCTACCTCTCTATAGACCCTCTACACTACCTCTCTACAGACCCACTACACTACCTCTCTATAGACCCACTACACTACCTCTCTATAGACCCACTACACTACCTCTCTATAGACCCACTACACTACCTCTCTATAGACCCACTACACTACCTCTCTATAGACCCACTACACTACCTCTCTATAGACCCACTACACTACCTCTCTATAGACCCACTACACTACCTCTCTACAGACCCACTACACTACCTCTCTACAGACCTACTACACTACCTCTCTACAGACCCACTACACTACCTCTCTATAGACCCACTACACTACATCTCTATAGACCCACTACACTACCTCTCTATAGACCCACTACACTACCTCTCTATAGACCCACTACACTACCTCTCTATAGACCCACTACACTACCTCTCTATAGACCCACTACACTACCTCTCTATAGACCCACTACACTACCTCTCTATAGACCCACTACACTACCTCTCTATAGACCTGCTACACTGTTTCCATGACTACTACAATTGTACATTCTTTAACCACACACCTTTATCCAAAGCGACTCAAAGTTAACACAGGCCTTACAGTGTATGAGGTCTACTGTACGAAGGAATTGAACCCATGTCCTTGGCAATGCCATTTCTAATGCCATGCTTTACAGTAACTATGTGAGCAGCCACTATGATCCCCTGTTCAGCCATGAGTTTTTGATGTTGGGATTAGGCTGTAAACAGATCAGTTCTATAGCCCTGATAAACCACAGGCTTCAGGCTCTGTCAATAACATGCTAACCTCCTCCCTGTTACTCTCCTCCCTGTTGCACTCCTCCATGCACTCTGTCACTCCCTCTCCCTCGTTCCCTCTGCACTAGTACCCCAGCGTCTGAAACTGTCGGTAAGAAAGAGAGAGAGAGAGAGAGAAAGAGAGCGAGAAAGAGAGAGTGAGAGAGAGAGAGAGAGAGAGAGAAAGAGAGCGAGAAAGAGAGAGTGAGAGAGAGAGAGAGAGAGAGAGAGAGAGAGAGAGAGAGAGAGAGAGAAAGAGAGTGAGAAAGAGAGAGAGAGAGAGAGAAAGAGAAAGAGAGCGAGAAAGAGAGAGTGATAGAGAAAAAGAGAGAGAGAGAGAGAGAGAGAGAGAGAGAGAGAGAGAGAGAGAGAGAGAGAGAGAGAGAGAGAGAGAGAGAGAGAGAGAGAGAGAGAGAGAGAGCATTCTGCTAACATTGTACGTGTCACCTCAGTGTCTTTTCAGTCCCTCTAAATCCTCAAAGCCAGGTCCAGACTGGATTTATACTGCCTGCTACTGCCATGCACACACACACGGACGCATACACACACACCCACACCAATGCACACGCACGCGCACACACACACACTAACACAATCAAACATAGACATAGTTGCAAGGACACCTCCAGCACACCCCATAGCAGCGCAGTCAGCCTGTCCCATCACCCCTCCTAATGTGTGGCTGTGTCCTGTCTCTATGTTTGACCCCTTGGCCTGACAAGCTCCATTACCGGGGTGAAACGCCCTCCACGTGGGGGTTCAACCAGACCAGGGCTAATGGACACTCAAGCACATAGCGTCACACAGTGTCCCTTACACATAGGCAGGCCGACACACACACACACCGTATGCTTTCATAATTGATAGGCCAGTGCTATCACACATCGTTAAGGGCCCTCCAATTAAACAAGGCAATTATTAGAGTGGCTGGGTCACCGTGGGGGGTGAGGAGGGCTTGGGGGATGGGGGGGTGTAGCATCAGAGACAGACCACTCTCTCTTCTCCTCTCTCCACGTCTCATGTAAGAGTCATAACAGCACGGCCGACCTTTTACACCGCTCAAAGGATTACACAAAGAGCTGACCGGACACCAGATACACTCTTTACCGACAGAGAGGAGAGGATGGGGAGAGGGACGGAGAGAGAGGGAGAAAAGAGAGAGAGGGAGAGAGAGGTGTGGGGGGAACTAGAGAGAGAGAGAGAGAGGTGTGGGGGGAACTAGAGAGTGAGAGAGAGAGAGAGAGAGAGAGAGAGAGGTGTGGGGGGAACTAGAGAGAGAGAGAGAGAGAGGGTGGGGGGAACTAGAGAGAGCGAGAGAGAGAGGTGTGGGGGGGAACTAGAGAGAGAGAGAGGGGTGGGGGGAACTAGAGAGAGCGAGAGAGAGAGAGAGAGAGATGTGGGGGGGGGGAACTAGAGAGAGAGAGAGAGAGAGAGAGAGAGAGAGAGAGAGAGAGAGAGAGAGAGAGAGAGAGAGAGAGAGAGAGAGAGAGAGAGAGAGAGAGAGAGAGAGAGTGTGAGAGAGAGAGAGAGAGCTAGAGAGAGAGAGAGAGAGAGAGAGAGAGAGAGAGAGAGAGAGAGAGAGAGAGAGAGAGAGAGAGAGAGAGAGAGAGAGAGAGAGAGAGAGAGAGAGAGAGAGGTGTGGGGGGATGTCCTCTTGTGTGCTACTATATATCCCCCCACTAGTATCCCCATACTTTAATGAAGACAGCTTCTCCATCCTGGAGGGGGAAATCAACAATTTCCAGACCCAGGGACATGTACTAGTCTCTGGCAACCTAAATACCAGAACTGGACAAGAACCTGACACCCTCAGCACACAGGGGGACAAACAACTACCTGGAGGTGACAGCATTCCCTCCCCCACATGCCCCCCTAGGCACAACAACGACAACATAACCAACAAAAACGGGTCACAACTCCTGCAGCTCTGTCGCACGCTGGGTATGTACATAGCCAATGGTAGGCTTCGAGCGGACACCTATGGTAGATACACCTATAGCTCATCTCTTGGCAGTAGTACTGTAGACTACTTTATCACTGACCTTAACCCAAAGTATCTCAGAGCGTTCACAGTCAGCCCACTGACACCCCTATCAGACCACAGCAAAATCACAGTCTACTTGAACAGAGCAATACTCAATCATGAGGCATCAAAGCCAAAGGAACTGAATAATATTAAGGAATGCTATAGATGGAAGGAAAGTAGTGTCGAAACCTACCCACAAATGTTTTGGCAACAACAAATTCAATCCCATTTAGACAACTTCCTGGACAAAATGTTCCACTGTAATAGTGAAGGTATAAACTTGGCAGTAGAAAACCTAAACAGTATATTTGACCTCTCAGCTTCCCTATCAAATCTAAAAATCTCTTAACAGAAAACCGAAGAAAAGTAACAACAATGACAAATGGTTTGATGAAGAATGCAAAAACCTAAGAAAGAAATAGAGAAACCTATCCAACCAAAAACATAGAGACCCAGAAAACCTGAGCCTTCACTATGGTGAATCACTAAAACAATACAGAAATACGCCATGGAAAAAGAAGGAACAGCATGTCAGAAATCAGCTCAATGTAATTGAAGAATCCAAAGACTCTAACCACTTCTGGGAAAATGGGAAAACACTAAACAAACAACAACACAAAGAGCTATCTATCCAAAACGGAGATGTATGGGTAAACCACTTCTACAATATCTTTGGCACTATAACGAAGAACAAACAGCAAAAAAATATACATGATCAAATGCAAATATTAGAATCAACTATTGAAGACTACCAGAACCCACTGGATTCTCCAATTACATTGAATGAACTACAGGACAAAATTCAAACCCTCCAACCCAAAAAGGCCTGTGGTGTTGATGGTATCCTCAATGAATTTATAATTCCAATTGGCTATACTTAAACCTCTTTAACATCATCCTTAGCTCTGGCGTCTTCCCCAATATTTGGAACCAAGGACTGGTCACCCCAATCCACGAAAGTGGAGTCAAATTTGACACCAATAACTACCGTGGGATATGCGTCAACAGCAACCTTGGGAAAATCCTCTGCATTATCATTAACAGCAGACTAGTTCATTTCCTCAGTGAAAACAATGTACCCTAATTGACAAACAAACAAACCAAAACAAAGGCAAAGTCTTCTCATGCTTTGTTGATTTCAAAAAAGCTTTTGACTCAATTTGGCATGAGGGTCTGCTATACAAATTGATGGAAAGAGGGGTTGGGAGAAAAACATACAACATTATAATATCCATGTACACAAACAACAAGTGTGCGGTTAAAATTGGCAAAAAACACACGCATTTCATTCCACAGGGCCGTGGTGTGAGACGGGGATGCAGTTTAAGCCCCACCCCCTTCAACATATATATCAACGAATTGTCGAGGGCAACGATCTGAGAGACAAGGCAAGAAGGGCCTTCTATGCCATCAAAAGGAACATAAAATTCGACATACCAATTAAAATACTTGAGTTATAGAACCCATGTCCCTTTATGGTTGTGAGGTCTGGGGTCCACTCACCAACCAAGAATACACAAAATTGGACAAACACCAAATTGAGACTCTGCATGCAGAGCAGAATTAGGCCGATACCCGCTAATGATCAAAATCCAGAAAAGAGCCGTTAAATTCTATAACCACTTAAAAGGAAGCGATTCCCAAACCTTCCATAACAATGCCATCACCTACAGAGAGATGAACTTGGAGAAGAGTCCCCTAAGCAAGCTGGTCCTGGGGCTCTGTTCACAAACACAAACAGACCCCACAGAAGCCCAGGACAACAACACAATTAGACCCAACCAAATCATGAGAAAACAAGAAAATAATTACTTGACACATTGGAAAGAATTAACAAAAAAACATAGCAAACTAGAATGCTATTTGGCTCTAAACAGAGAGTACACAGTGGCAGAATACCTGACCACTGTGACTGACCCAAACTTAAGGAAACCTTTGACTATGTACAGACTCAGTGAGCATAGCCTTGCTATTGAGTGAGGCCGAGGTAGGCAGACCTGGCTCTCAATAGAAGACACACTGCCCACAAAATGAGGTGGAAACAGAGCTGCACTTCCTAACCTCCTGCCAAATGTATGACCATATTAGAGACACATATTTCCCTCAGATTATACAGATCCACAAAGAATTACACAGATCCGAAAACAAACCCAATTTTGATAAACTCCCATATCTACTGGGTGAAATACCACAGTGTGCAATCACAGCAGCAATATTTGTGACCTGTTGCCACAAGAAAAGGGAAACCAGTGAAGAACAAACCCATTTGTAAATACAACCCATATTTATGTTTATTTATTTTCCCATTTGTACTTTAACTATTTGCACATTGTTACAACACTGTATATATACATACTATAACATTTGAAATGTCTTTATTCTTTTGGCACTTCTGAGTGTAATGTTTACTGTTAATATTTATTGTTTATTTCACTTTTGTTTACTATCTACTTCACTTGCTTGGCAATGTTAACATATGTTTCCCATGCCAATAAAGCCCTTAAATTGAATTGAATAGAGAGATAGAGAGAGAGAGAGAGAGAGAGAGAGAGAGAGAGAGAGAGAGAGAGAGGGGGAGGAGAGAGAGTGAGAGAGAGGTGTGGGGGGATAATGGTGGCATAGTGCTGAACTAGTCTTATCCTAATACATAACTGTGTTTAGATTCTCAACACAGAAAGCAGGAGAGTGAAAAGCAGTGATGGACTAGAGTGAGCTGTATGTCTACTATAGGCTGAGTTTGTGAGCGTGTGTATGTGTGTGTATGTGTGTGTGTTTGTGTGTGTCAACAGACAGACAGACAGTGTGGTCTCAGGGAGGAAGGAGGGGAGCAGGAGGGGTTAATCTAATCCTAGGATATTCTGACCTCTGACCCCTGTGTCAGGGGGTCACATCTGCACAGCAAGCTGGCTCCCTGGAAAAGCCCTTCACTATGGCCCCACACACACCCATGCCCTCGCCCATGTGCTGACACTAGGATTGCAAAGTGAGGGTATATTAATTTTGGTATCTTTCAAGGATGTTATGTAATCTATCACAAGACATCTAGTGGCCCCTTTCGGTACTTCAGATTATCAAATCAAATTGTATTGGTCACATACACATATTTAGCAGATGTTATTGCGAATGTGTCTGTAATTATCTCTGGCCCTCTGTGTGGCCTTATCACATGTAAAATACATGAAATAATTTAATAAGATGTTTTTAAAAAAAAAAACTGAATGACAAAGCTTTTAATCCTAAATATAAACCATCAATTTAGTGAATATCATTGATGTTTAAAATGAAATATCAGTTCTTTATTTTTACTATTTTCTACATTGTAGAATAATAGTGAAGACATCAACACTATGAAATAACACATATGGAATCATGTAGTAACCAAAAAAGTGTTAAACAAATCAAAATATATTTTATATTTCAGATTCTTCAAATAGCCACCCTTTGCCTTGATGAAAGCTTTGCACACTCTTGGCATTCTCTCAACCAGCTTCATGAGGTAGTCACCTGGAATAAGTAAGCATTTCACTGTAATGTCTGCACCTGTTGTATTCGGCGCATGTGACCAATAAAATTTGATTTGATTTGATTTGATTTGAATGCATTTCAATTAACAAGTGTGCCTTCTTAAAAGTTAATTTGTGGAATTTCTTTCCTTCTTAATGTGTTTGAGTTGTGTTGTGACAAGGTAGTGGGGGTATACAGAAGATAGCCCTATTTGGTAAAAGACCAAGTCCATATTATGGCAAGAACAGCTCAAATAAGCAAAGACAAACGACAGTCCATCATTACTTTATGACATGAAGGTCAGTCAATGTGGAACATTTCAAGAACTTTGAAAGTTTCTTCAAGTGCAGTCGCAAAAACCATCAAGCGCTATGATGAAACTGGCTCTCATGAGGACCGCCACAGGGATGGAAGCCCCAGAGGTACCTCTGCTGCAGAGGATACATTCATTAGAGTTACCAGCCTCAGAAATTGCAGCCCAATTAAATGCTTCACAGAGTTCAAGTAGCAGACACATCTCAACATCAACTGTTCAGAGGAGACTGTGTGAATGAGGCCTTCATGGTCGAATAGCTGCAAAGAAACCACTACTAAAGGACACCAATAAGAAGAAGAGACTTGCTTGGGCCAAGAAATACGAGCAATGGACATTAGACCGGTGGAAATGTGTCCTTTTGTCTGGAGATTTTTTGTTCCAGCTGCCGTGTCTTTGTGAGATGCGGTGTGGGTGAATGGATGATCTCCGCCTCACACCGCGTGGCTGCTGCCTCTCTAAGCTGGTGGTCCCTGCACGCACGACCCACGTGGAGTTCCAGGTCTACGGCAGCCTCTGGAACTGCCGTTCTGCGGCCAACAAGGCAGAGTTCATCTCAGCCTATGCTACCCTCCAGTCCCTCGACTTCTTGGCGCTGACGGAAACATGGATTACCACTGAAAACACTGCTACTCCTACTGCTCTCTCCTCGTCTGACCATGTGGTCTCGCATACCCCGAGAGCATCTGGTCAGCGGGGTGGTGGCACAGGAATCCTCATCTCTCCCAAGTGGACATTCTGTCTTTTTCCCCAGACCCATCTGTCTATCTCCTCATTTGAATTCCATGCTGTCACAGTCACTAGCCCATTCAAGCTTAACATCTTTGTCATTTATCGCCCTCCAGGTTCCCTTGGAGAGTTCATCAATGAGCTTGACGCCTTGATAAGTTCCTTTCCTGAGGATGGCTCACCCCTCACAGTTCTGGGTGACTTCAACCTCCCTACGTCTGCCTTTGACTCATTTCTCTCTGCCTCCTTTCCACTCCTCTCCTCTTTGACCTCACCCTCTCACCGTCCCCCCCTACTCACAAGGCAGGCAATACGCTTGACCTCATCTTTACTAGATGCTGTTCTTCTACTAATCTCACTGCAACTCCCCTCCAAGTCTCCGACCACTACTTTGTATCCTTTTCTCTCTCGCTCTCCTCCAACACTACTCACTCTGCCCCTACTCAGATGGTAATGCGCCGTCGCAACCTTCGCTCTCTCTCTCCCGCTACTCTCTCCTCTTCCATCCTATCATCTCTTCCCTCTGCTCAATCCTTCTCCCTCCAATCTCCTGATTCTGCCTCCTCAACACTCCTCTCCTCCCTTTCTGCATCCTTTGACTCTCTATGTCCCCTATCCTCCCGGCCGGCTCGGTCCTCCCCTCCTGCTCCGTGGCTTGACGACTCATTGCGAGCTCACAGAACAGGGCTCCGGGCAGCCGAGCGGAAATGGAGGAAAACTAGACTCCCTGCGGACCTGGCATCTTTTCACTCCCTCCTCTCTACATTTTCTTCATCTGTTTCTGCTGCTAAAGCCACTTTCTAGCACTCTAAATTCCAAGCATCTGCCTCTAACCCTAGGAAGCTCTTTGCCACCTTCTCCTCCCTGCTGAATCCTCCTCCCCCTCCCCCCTCCTCCCTCTCTGTGGATGACTTCATCAACCATTTTGAAAAGAAGGTTGACGACATCCGATCCTCGTTTGTTAAGTCAAATGACACTGCTGGTCCTGCTCACACTGCCCTACCCTATGCTTTGACTTCTTTCTCCCCTCTCTCTCCAGATGAAATCTTGCGACTTGTGACGGCCAGCCGCCCAACAACCTGCCCGCATGACCCTATCCCCTCCTCTCTTCTCCAGACCATCTCCGGTGACCTTCTCCCTTACCTCACCTCGCTCATCAACTCATCCTTGACCGCTGGCTATGTCCCTTCCGTCTTCAAGAGAGCGAGAGTTGCACCCCTTCTCAAAAAATCAACACTCGATCCCTCTGATGTCAACAACTACAGACCAGTATCCCTTCTTTCTTTTCTCTCCAAAACTCTTGAGCGTGCCGTCTTTAGCCAACTCTCTTGCTATCTCTCTCAGAATGACCTTCTTGATCCAAACCAGTCAGGTTTCAAGACTGGTCATTCAACTGAGACTGCTCTTCTCTGTGTCACGGAGGCTCTCCGCACTGCTAAAGCTAACTCTCTCTCCTCTGCTCTTGTCCTTCTAGACCTGTCTGGTGCCTTTGATACTGTGAACCATCAGATCCTCCTCTCCACCCTCTCCGAGTTGGGCATCTCCGGCGTGGCACACTCTTGGATTGCGTCCTACCTGACCAGTCGCTCCTACCAAGTGGCGTGGCGAGAATCTGTCTCCGCACCACGTGCTCTCACCACTGGTGTCCCCCAGGGCTCAGTTCTAGGCCCTCTCCTATTCTCGCTATACACCAAGTCACTTGGCTCTGTCATTTCCTC